>NW_027282254.1:0-100000 GCF_046629955.1 Centroberyx affinis
TTTATGAGTGAACAGTGAAGGGTGAATTCGTACACAGGCCCTCACAACCAGCAGTTACCACAACACATATGCATAAGAAATCACAGACAACTTCTCTTTAAATGTATAACAGTGTTTATTTACTTTAGTAATATCAATTAATAATCAATAACACTTCAGTTAATCAATCACTATTACACAACTATAACTATGGATCTAAACTTGCAAGCATAAAAGACATAAACAGTATAATGGCATGTAGGGAGTTGTATGTGTGTGTGTGTGAAAGGGAGAAGAGAGAGAGAGAAAGATGGCGGACGTGACCATGTGGGTGGGACGTCTCGCAAGAGTTCAAGATGGCGGACGTGACCCCACAGTTTGAACAAAGAGGAGTTTGGAATTAAGATGGGGTTGGAGTTAGGCAGCTAAAACCAACACCCTCTACTCCTCAGGTGTGTGTGTGTGTTAGTAAAAGAGAGAGAGAGAGATCAAGAATAGAGGGGAGCACTTGCCGTCTAAAGCACCAATAATAGCCTTTTACCGCACAGAAACTCGGGGTACAACTAGGAAGTAGTACGCCGGGTTACTAAAAAACACAAAATGGTGCATTTAGGAGTTGGCTGCATTGCATTCTGGTCCGCCACGCTGAGTCTCAGGTTAACAGAAGGCCTGTGTAGTTTTTACCAAACCCAATGCTACGTGGATTGTTCTTAACGCTGTTGTTTTACCGATCGTAGGATTACTTTTACCTTGCCGTTTTAAGTTGTTCTCTTTAACAATCGTGTTGTTTTTATGAGTTATACTGGGACTGAAATCAAGCTATTATGGCTGTGTGTGTGGACTGCAAACTTGCGTACTCACAGTTAAGGGATGATATCCACCGCCTGGAGTCAGAGCTCCGGAAAAAGGATCATCTGATCAACGGCTTTGTCTTCGTAGCTGCTGCCCAGGCAAAGCATATTTCTGTTATGCAGTCATCTACTCTTGCTGTCCCAGCAGCCCGTTCTCCCACCTCCCTGATGTCTCCAATGGTCTCGGACTCTGCGGCCACCCTCCCTTGGCTTGCCTCGATGCACACTGGCACTGTACCGGGCCGCCCAGAGGGTCAAGCCGAGGAGAGTGGCCAGTCCTCCGGGTGTGAGCCGGAAGCTGGGGCGGCGGGCACCACCACTGCTGCACTGAACCTGGATGCTTCTACACCGATGATGGTAACCCAGACGCCGCCAGCTGATCCATGGGTTCGCACCGGAACCAGGCCCAAGGCCCCGGTTCATAGTTCCACACCGAAACGAGCCTACCCATGGACCCAGCCGTCCTGGACAGAGGTGGTACACCGCGGCTGCAAGAGAGATCTGGTTGGGGTTTCTTCTCAACCCCCCTTGGATCTCTCGAACCGCTACACGATCCTGCTCGATGAGGCTCCGGCCCATTCCAGCGAGGCCCCGGCGGTCTCGACTCCACCCGACCCGGACCCCACTCTGGCTATGGCTCCTCCCGTCGCCACTGTGTCTTCCCCACCTGTGGCAAGCGTTGATCGGGCAGCTCGTCTCTCCACCACGCAAAAGGACCGCCGTAGGATGCTGAAGGAGGCCGTAATCCGGTGCTCGGGAGGGCTTCCTCGGGCTGAGCCTCAGGGAATGATTCTCCCTCCTGGTTCGAGGCCGCCTCCTTCTCGCCTCTGTCCGCCGCCCGGACTGCTGAGCTCAACGCAGACGGAGGTAACTGAACGTCCACTGTCCTGTCCAAGCAGCCTACACGCACCTTCTCCTCGCCCACTCTTCCCCCCCACTACATTAATTATTGGTGATTCCATAACCAGAAATATCCGCTTCATAAACGCAATCACACACTGTATCCCTGGAGCCACTGTCCCCGTTATCCTGGATAAACTCCTGGATGTTCTGCCCTCACTCCCGACCTCTATTAAAAGAATTGTAGTTCACGTGGGGACAAATGACACATCCCAGCGGGAGTCTGAGCGCACCAAAAACGACTTTAACCTCCTTTTTAATGTTTTAAAGAACTGTGAAAAGTCTGTTTTTATATCAGGTCCCATCCCCACTCTTGGTCGCGGAGTTGGCCGTTTTAGCAGAATCCTCAGCCTTCACACTTGGCTCCAGTCCGCCAGCAGGGCACACGGCATGGGTTTTATTGACAATTTTAACTTGTTCTGGGACCGTCCCTCTCTTTTCAATAGAGACGGGATTCATCCCAACAAACGGGGCAGCCAAATGCTATCGGCTAACTTGCAGCATGCGATGCAGTCCCTCCCATGTGACTGACTGTTTACATCTCACACACACACCCCGGATACTCCCTCTTCCTCTACGCCACAACCGCAGCATACTGCTCCCCATGAGAGCTCCCCCTACAGGTCTCTCCCTGCTGTAAATGTCCAACGCCCCAGTCAGACCACAATAGCTGTTTCTACTATTAGGCCTAAGCCTCCCTCTCCCACACCCATGGTCGTTCCAGTCAGAATCTCTGACAGATCCAACAGTCCATCTGCTGCTATGAATTTTCTGAAAAACTGCAGAAGCCCAAAAAATTTAATTCCAGTGACTCTGGTTTCCTCATCTGGGCATTATCCTGTCCCTCTCAGTGTGGCGCTGGTAAATGCTCGCTCCATATCGAACAAAACTTTTGTACTGAAGGACATCATCCAGTCTAAGAAGTTAGACTTTTTGTTTGTGACCGAAACCTGGCAGAGGAATATGGAACATGCCCCCCTCATTGAGCTGTGTCCGAAGGATTACAATTTTATCAGCTTGCCTAGAATTTCTGGCCGCGGTGGAGGTCTTGCTGTCGTGTTCAGAAACTGTTTTTCTTGTAGGTTGGTGAGCACTGGGTCCTACCCTTCTTTTGAATTACAAATAATTAAAGTTGGACGTACTAATCCGTTTTATGGCATTTTAATTTATCGTCCACCCGGCCCAAACACCTCTTTTTTAAATGATTTTAGTGATTTTTTATCGTCTATTCTCAAGCTTTCTAGATTTGTGCTTCTTGGGGATTTTAACATTCATATTGACGATCCTTCTGATAAATTTGCTTCTAGTTTTATTAATATCACTGAGTCTTTTAATCTCGCTCAACATGTAACAGGCCCTACACACGTCAGAGGGCACACTCTGGACCTTGTTTTTACTCTTGGTTTAAATGTTGATTCTGTTTTTACTGAGGATATGTTCATTTCAGATCATAACTGTGTTCTATTTGATTTGTCTTTTAATTTGGATACTTTACCTTGTCGTCGTGAAATTAATTCTCGCATCCTAAACCATCTCTCTGCCGCAAAGTTTTCCGCTGCCTTTGATAACAGCCCTGTTATTATGCCTAATAGTGATGTTGATTCCCAAGTACAGTCTTTTAATGAGCACTGCCTTTCTGTCCTGGATAAAGTTGCTCCGACTAAGACGAGATTCGCTCCTCTGATTAATTCCTCCCCCTGGATGAATGACAGTATTCGCTCTCTTAAACGAACCTGTCGTAAAATAGAGCGTTTATGGAAATCCACACGTCTACAAGTTCACCATCAGCATTTGAAAGAACTTTTAACAGATTTTCATAACATGGTTAAGGAGGCCAGAGCAACTTACTTTTCCAACCTTGTATCCCATAGCCGGCGTAATCCCAAAATCCTATTTGAAACCATCAGTAACATTGTCTCTCCTACATCACCTGCTGTTCCAATTTCTTCAATTGATGAGTGTAACAACTTTCTCTCCTTCTTTGTTGGTAAGATAAATGACATACGAGCAAACATCATTCCCTCTCTTTCCCCCCCAATTCCTTGCCCTACCCGGCCAACAATCCTGGATAGTTTTTCCCCAATCTCACTACAAGAGCTCACAAATCTGGTCAGTGCCATGAAAACCTCCTCTAGTCCCCTTGACATTGTTCCTACTTCTTTCTTAAAAACTGTTTTTGATTCCATTGGTCCATGTTTGCTCTTAATAATTAATAACTCATTGGCATCTGGTCATGTCCCAGCCTATTTCAAACAAGCCGCTGTTCAACCACTTCTCAAAAAAACAAATTTGGACCCTTCTCTGCCCCAGAACTACAGGCCTATTTCCAAATTACCTTTTATAGCTAAGGTATTAGAAAAAGTGGTTGCTAAACAGCTTACAGCTGTCTTAGATGAGCATAACATTTTCGATAAGTTTCAGTCTGGTTTCCGTCGGTTGCATTCAACAGAAACTGCTCTTCTCAGAGTCTCTAACGATCTGCTAATGCAGGGTGATGCAGGAGAATGTTCTGTTCTGGTACTACTAGATCTCAGTGCCGCTTTTGACACTCTGGACCACCGCATATTGGTTGAGAGGCTCAGGCAGTGGGTGGGTATCTCTGGTTCAGCATTGGATTGGTTCTCCTCGTACCTGTCAGACAGGTCTTTCTCAGTCACAGTTCATAAATATGTCTCATCAGCTGAATCTCTGTTATGTGGTGTTCCCCAAGGTTCGGTCCTGGGCCCCCTGCTGTTTGCATTATACTTGCTCCCTCTCCGGCAGATAATTAGAAATTTTAAAGACATCTCCTTCCATTGCTATGCAGACGATATTCAATTATATATTTCGTTTAACCCACAAAATGTCTCTAAACTGTCTGTTCTACTGAAGTGCCTCACCTCTATAAAAGTTTGGATGGCAGATAATTTTCTTCAGCTAAATACTGACAAAACTGAAGTTCTTGTTTCTGCCCCAGATGATGTTGTCCCGAAGGTGATGGACAGTCTTGGCTCTTTATCCTCATCTGTTAAACCTACCCTCCGTAATCTAGGTGTTTCTATGGGCCAGGCTTTGAATCTTGACCAACATGTAAATTGTTTGGTCCGTTCTTGTTTCTACCAGCTGAGAAACATTGCCAAACTCAGGTCCATTCTGTCCATAACTGAGATGGAGATGGTTATACATGCGTTTATTTCCTCCCGTCTTGATTACTGCAATTCTCTTTTCACCTGTCTTAGCAACACGTCCCTAAACCGTTTACAAGTGGTCCAAAATGCTGCTGCCAAGCTTCTTACCAAGTCCTCCAAAAGCTCTCATGTAACACCAATCCTGATGTCCTTACACTGGCTTCCCATCAAATTTAGAATCCAGTTCAAGATTCTTGTTACCACGTACAGAGCCTTGCATGAATAGGCACCTGCTTATATTAAAGAGCTGCTGCAGCCTCATAGTACCAGTAGGACTCTAAGGTCCTCTGACCAGGGTTTGTTGTTTGTTCCTCGCTCGAGGCTTAAGACAAAGGGTGACCGTGCTTTTGAGGTTGTAGCTCCTAAACTCTGGAACTCTCTCCCACTGGTCTTAAGATCAGTGGACACGGTGGACACTTTTAAAAAGCAGCTCAAGACCCATTTGTTTAGACTTGCTTTTGTTTAATTTTTCTTTATCCTTTTCTGGGATGTCTTGTGTTTTTAGCTGGATGTCTGCAATTACTGTCTGCTGGTCTGTGTATTATTTTTTTTTGCTTTCTTTGTTCTTTGTGAAGCACTTTGTGACGTCTGTTGAAAGGTGCTATATAAATAAACGTATTATTATTATTATTATTATTACTGGTCTTTGAGCGAGTAAAATGCAATATATTGGCTCTCTACGTGGCGTTAAACACAATTGCAAGTCCAGCGACATGCAATGGCGCACATTCAGCTTCAAAGCATTACAATCAAATCAAGCAGCAAGCTTAATGATAGGTTTCACAGCATAATATGGACATGGCGGTCCAATGCGCTTCCAATACGCACAACAGTAGCTTCTGATCAGTAAAGCATAAATAACACACCTATACTAGTCTCTGCCCAGAACCAAAGCCTCTTACTTGGGAAAATCACTCTCGAGTGATTTGGTGTGTGTTTTCATTGGGTCGAGCCGGTGGGGTTCTCCAGGCGGGTCGGCGCGGCGAGACCGTTATTTCTCCTCGCACGGAGCAACGGTCAGCTGGCTTTCCTCGTAGGCAGCGAAGGATTTTAGCCAGGAGTCGACTTGAATGAAGGAACGTGCTCTTACGTTGTCTTCTTGGAGGGAAGGAGTGTCCTCAGCTGTAGTCTCTTCCAGTCCACTTCTGCAGGTCGGCTGCGCGCACTGGTTACTCATACAGATGCGCGCAAGGAGTTAGATTGCCGGATACACAAACAGCTAATCTAATCCTTCTGGATCCAAATTGAGCATAGCGTTAGTTCAGGCAGGCCACGAAGTCAAGCTCAGCTCACTAACCCAGCTACATCAGCTGACAGCAGCCGATCTCAAAGCCAGCCCCTATGCATTCAATTGCTTCTCAAGCCAGCCCACATCAGCAATGGCTCAGCTGATTCCCTTCTATGCATGCTATTGGCAAAGCCCATACATGGCGCCTTATTTAAAGCTGCTTCAGTCTGCCTACCCTTGCTGCTTCCTCTGCAAGCCGATTTTGCAAACTCTCCCACATGAGAACAACCAAGCTGTCTCCTTTCGCGCTTCAACTCACCCTGCTGCTTGTCATGTCGATCCCGGTTCACGACGAGGATCCATGGCAGATCGACTTCATCATGGATACCCAGCACCAGCGATCCGAACCAGAAATAGCCATCCATGAAGAGAGCGCCGCTTCCATCCGCCGGAGCTCTCGTCTGGCAAGTAAACATTCAAGCACTCCCAGCATGAGTGATTGGCCAGTGCCCAGGCTCCTGGAAGCCTTGTTTAAAAATCACATTACGGCTCCAGCTGGAGCTTCTCATGAAGAGCTGTTCGCCGTGTTCTTGGAAAACATCCAAATCGAACCCACACCTGCAGATCCTTCCACCCCTTCTGTCTCCAGGAAAGCCACCGAGAAAAGGAAACACTGTTCCCGCAACTCCGATGCAGTTCCAGCTCCGACCACCGCTGCGCCGTCCAAAAGAGCACGAGTCCCAGCCCCAGCAGCCAACTCCGTGGACCTCGAGGACGACCCCGTCTTGACAGCCCTATCCAGCATCCAGTCATCGCTTGCCAACATGAACTCCAGAATCCAGGCCCTGGAGTCCGGTTCGGCACCTTCAGCAAGTCCGTTTTTTCCGGGCCCGTCTCGCTCCTCTGCCGTCGTGCCAGGCTTGGTGCCGACGCCTGCAACGCAGAATAGTGACGTCACTCCAGCGAGCATCGATGGCATCACAGTCCCGCGGAGATCGCTGGGAAGTGCAGTTCCAGTCTCCACCGGGCTCCCGTTCTTTCCTCCTGCTGCTGCAATATCTCCCAATCTGAGAGGCCAAATCTTAGCAGGTAACGATATAAATCTCATTAAAATCTTGCTGTGCTCAGACCTAAGTGATAGACGTTTTGTGGATTGCGGTGATGTGTCAGTGATGCTCAAGGATAGCGACCCCCGGCTTTCAAAAACTCTGACTCTGGCTGAATTTAATGTGGCGTTTGGTGTATTCAGAGATGTAATATGCGAAGTGCATCCATCCCGCAGAGCCGAGCTAGACACCTATCTAGCCATCATTTCTGATCTGGCCATGACCTATGGAGGAACATTATTCTATGAATACCATAAGTCATTTTCCGCAAAAGCTGCTATGTTTATCCAGAGGTTCAACCAGAGACTGGACTGGTCAGTAGTCGACCTGACTCTCATAAGCAGGCATTTCACTGGACACCAAGCTCTCTCCTGCTCGATCTGTGGCTCCTTCTCTCACTCCTCCAATCTGTGCCCAAAATCGGTGGCTATAGGCCTACCACCTAAGCCTTTTCCAAGCCCCCAACATGAAGAGTCTAAGGTGACTCCTTTCATGACTCCTATGTGCTATAATTTTAATGAAAATGTATGTAAGTTCTATAACTGTAAATACATTCATGCTTGCAGCTACTGTGGAGACGGGCATCCAAAGTCAGTATGCCCAAGACGAACCCGCCTTATGAAAAGGGAAAAGAAAAAATAAAGCCATCAACCCCGGTCAACGTCCCTGAGCTGGGGAAGGCTTTGAAGAAGCATCCTAACCGCTGTTTTGTCAATTATTTGATTACAGGACTGGTTCAAGGGTTCATAGCTGGTTTGACTTGGTTACCAAATGTGTCATTCGTTTGCAATAATTTACAATCTGCTTTGAAGGAGCCCGAGATAGTCGATGCATTACTGGAAAAAGAGGTTAAGAAAGGATTCATGATTGGTCCATTCGATAAATCGCCCTTTTCAACGACTCGCATCAATCCTATAGGTATAGCCACCCGTAAATATTCTGGGAAAAAGCGCCTAATCATTGATTTATCTGCCCCTCATAATGACGAAGCTGAAAGCATCAATAGCCTTATTCCTTTGGCTCCCTTCTCCCTGTTTTATGCTTCTGTTGACGATGCCATTAAGTTAATAAAGAAAGCAGGTAGGGGCGCGTGGCTAGCCAAGGCAGATATCACAGACGCCTTCAAAGTGATGCCTTTACACCCTTCGCAGTGGCATCTGTTCGGTGTTAAATGGAGAGAGAAAATGTATTTCTCCGTTAGGCTCACCTTCGGGTGTCGCAGCAGCCCAAAAATATTTGATACCTTGTCAGAGGCGCTTTGCTGGATTCTTCTAAATAACTGTAAACTGCCTTTCGTGCTTCATCTCTTAGACGACTTTCTGCTAGTAGACCATCCAAATTCAAAACCCGATCGATGCATCTCTGCTCTTAAACATACATTTGCAAAATTGGGTATTCCTCTATCTGAAGAGAAAACGTCAGGCCCGCTTAAGGCTTTAGAATTTCTAGGCATCACCTTAGATAGCAACCTGATGCAAGCCTCCCTGCCTCTCGAGAAATTAAATCGCATCAGGGAGGTCATGAGAAAAGCGCAGGAGTCGGTAGCGATTCCAAAAAGAGAATTGCTTTCGTTGCTTGGGCATCTCAATTTTGCAATGCGTGTTATTCCCCAGGGACGCTCCTTTATATCCAGGCTTCTCGACCTCTCCAAATCTGTAGAGAAACTCCATGATATGGTCAGCTTGGACGCAGGCTGCAGATCGGAGCTCCGGTTCTGGTCTCTTCTGTGCGACAAATGGAATGGCATCTCATTCTTTTATAATGACAACCTGGAATCTTCCTTGGCTATTAAGCTATATACAGATGCAGCTCCTTCCGTGGGTTTTGGGGGGGTTTTCGGTAATCAGTGGTTCGCTGATGTATGGCCAAAAGAACTGTCATCCTTGCCAGCTAATGCTTCTTCTACTGCTCTGATGGAAATGTACCCAATTGTGATAGCTTGTCTTCTGTGGGGTAAACACTGGTCAAGGAAACAAATCCTGTTTTTTTGCGACAATGAGGCAACTGTCAATATCATTAACAAAGGGCGCTCCTCAGTTCCATTTATTAATAGATTTGTTAGGCGCCTTACGTGGTTATCTGTATTGGGTAACTTCATGCTTCGAGCAGCTCATATTCCAGGCTTGGATAACAAAATTGCTGATTCTTTGTCCCGGTTTGAATTTCAGAAATTTCGCCAACTGTGCCCGGAGGCAGCGCCATCCAGCCTGATCTGCCCCCCATTCATTCAAACAGTGCTAGATTAAATGCGACCCTGCAAACCTATATGCTCTCTGCTGCTCACTATATGCGATCTGGCTTAGCTAAATCCACATTAAAAATGTATGATTCTGCATGGTCTTACTTCACCTCCTTTTGTGCCACTTTCTCTGCAGCTATTTTGCCTGTCAATATCTCCATCATATGTGCCTTTATAGTTCACTGTTTTGAATCCCGCAAAATGCAGCCTTCCTCCATTAAAGGACTTGTCGCAGGTATACAATTTCATCTTCGCTGTTTGGATCCATCCACCAACAGCTTGCTCGAAAACCCATCTATTCGTCTCCTGCTTAACGGCCTTAAGAGAGAGAAACCACAAGGCAATGATGCACGTCTCCCTTTCACTCTCCCACTTGTGAAAAAATTGATCACACATTTAAGGAACGGGCGCTTTGGTCCTTACACAGACTTACTATTAGAAACAGTCTTCCTCACAGCTTTTTATGGATTTCTCAGAGGTGGCGAGTTCACTACACGCTCAGAATCTTTTGATCCTTCGCACGATCTCACTATAGCCGATGTAACAATTCACTCTCACTACTTTTCTCTATTCTTAAAACACTCAAAGACTGATAGGGATAGGACAGGAACGTCAATTTTAATTTCTGAAATTAATTCTGCTTTTTGTCCTCTGTCTTCTATGACCGGCTATCTGAGGAGCCGTCCTCAAGCCAGCCAACAAGAGCCTCTCTTTGCCACGGAGGAGGGAAAACCCATGTCCCGAGCATGGTTTGCCTCTCGCCTTCGCCTCCTCTGCCAATCCTGTGGGCTTCCTCCAGAGCGTTACACTGCTCATTCTCTCCGCATAGGAGCAGCAACAACTGCAGCATCCGTAGCTCCTGTCTCAACGCTCAAAGCTATGGGCCGATGGTCATCAACTGCCTACGAACGTTACCTCCGGCCCGAGGCTCAAGCCATCCTCGATGCTCAAAAAGCTATGAGTGCCCTGTGATCTGCTGGCTCATTAAAAATGTATAGCATAGCTGCTTGGGCTCTCTTTATTAACTCACTAGCTATGTTTCCTCTAACTAGCAATCTGTGTAGAATCAATCGGCTCTTCACTGCTATCATTTTAGTCCAATCGGCTTCCTACCTAATTTGCACAGCTAGCTCCTCCTGCTGGCACTTCCATGTAAGCACATGGAGGGCCAGGGAGGTATGCCTGGTATGGTCATTCTGGGGGTCTTTGCTGCTGCTCTCCCTGCCTTAGGCTTTCCATGTAAGCACATGGAAGGGCAGGGAGCTCTCAGAACAGAGCCATACCGCCAAATATAACTACTGCAAATGTCAATAAAAGTTTCTTTGACTTAAGTGGTCCTGACTGAAATTGAGCATAGCGTTAGTTCAGGCAGGCCACGAAGTCAAGCTCAGCTCACTAACCCAGCTACATCAGCTGACAGCAGCCGATCTCAAAGCCAGCCCCTATGCATTCAATTGCTTCTCAAGCCAGCCCACATCAGCAATGGCTCAGCTGATTCCCTTCTATGCATGCTATTGGCAAAGCCCATACATGGCGCCTTATTTAAAGCTGCTTCAGTCTGCCTACCCTTGCTGCTTCCTCTGCAAGCTGCTTGCAACCCGCCTCCACCCCAGCTCCTCCTTACATGCTGGTCTGACTTAAACAATGTCATTTCTGTTGTCATTGTTGCCGGCTCTGTTCTGTGGGGGGGTCTTTGCTGCTGCTCTCCCTGCCTTAGGCTTTCCATGTAAGCACATGGAAGGGCAGGGAGCTCTCAGAACAGAGCCATACCGCCAAATATAACTACTGCAAATGTCAATAAAAGTTTCTTTGACTTAAGTGGTCCTGACTGAAATAGTGTTATGTCAAACACTAAACAGTCTGGGCTCGTCCAGCGAGTTGAAGACTGTGCCTTGGCTTAAACAAAAAGAACAGTTTGAACGTTAAATGTACCACCTTGTATAGCAACGGAGTCGCAAGAAGGGGCGATGCGGAAAGGTAGCTCCTGGAATTTATATCATCCGTGACGTCATGGGGGATCCCGGGGCTCGTCCGAGTCTCGTCCAATGAGAGAGCGGAGTTTGAATTCCAGCCAGTTCACACCTAGGTGTGAACTTCAGGGCCAGTTGGAATTTTTGGCGCTGCTTTTCCTTTGTCTGAGATCAAGCCCAGCGGGTGGGCTAGAGTTAAGGCTTTTGGTTTTCTTGTTAGGCCACAGATGCTGGCCTTATTGTTTTAATTAGTTTTCTTTTGTTTCACCTTATGGCGTGGCCCAACACTACTATGCTACTTTACTATGGTATTGTTACATCTGTCTCTGCTGACTCTCCCTCCACTTCAAATTCTGCCTCTTAACCTGCTGCCACGCCCCCAGTTGCTCTCTCCCTGTCTGTCTGTGTGATTGTGTAGTGGAGTCAGGTGTGCTGGAGTCAGAGCGGAGCACCACCAGCTGCAATCAAGACCTCTACAAAAACCCAGCCCTGCCACATCCACCTTGCCAGATCGTAGTATTCACTCAGTCAGTCTATGTCTAGCCACTCTCTTGCACAATTGCTCATTGCCTGTTTCTCCCTGCCCGATCTTGTCCCTCCTGTTCTGCAGTTCCGTCTGCTCCACTCTGCTCCAGCCCCGTCTCCAGTCCTGCATCCCGTCTGCCCAGCTACTCTGCTCCAGCCCTGTCTGCCCAGCTACTCTGCTCCAGCCCTGTCTGCTCAGTTACTCAGCTCCAGCCTTGTCTCTGGTCCTGTGCCTCGTCAGCCCAACTCCTGGGCCTTGGACCGCCTCACCTTGGTCTCTTCGAGCCAGCAATAAATACCTGTTTGCCTGATTCCTGTCTCCGGCTTGTCTGTGTTCGCACCTGGGTTCACCCGTGTTAGTTGCCACGTAACAGTACGATCTGGCCCGCTGATATGGACCCAGTGGACGCAGACCCAAATCCCCTTCATCAAGCCCTCGTCGGACAAGGCGGCCTGCTGGGACAGCATAACCAGGTTCTACAAGATCTGTCAGCTCAGGTAGCAGCGATGTCCCAGACCCTGGCCAGCCTACAAGACCAACTCACCGCCCAGAGCACACAGCCAGCCCACAGCCCCTATCCACCTTTCCGTGAGCCTTATGTTCCGCCTCCTGAGCCATACGACGGTCATCTCGGGGTATGCAAAGATTTTTTGATGCAGTGTTCCTTAATTTTTGACCAGCAGCCCCGCACATATTCCACAGATAGAGCTAAAATCGCTTACCTGATGGGTTGTCTCCGTGGATCTGCGCGCAGCTGGGCTACGGCGGTGTGGGAGAGTCAATCTGCCATCTGTTCCAGGTACACCGACTTTGTAAAGGAGATGAAGAAGGTTTTCGACCACCCTGTCCACGGTAAGGACGCCGCTAAAAGACTGCTATCTCTCCGTCAAGGTTCTCGCTCAGTAGCCGAGATGGCTATCGAGTTTCGCTGTCTGGCTGCTGAGTCTGGGTGGAACGTGGAAGCCCTCCAGGGAGTGTTCCAGAATTCACTTAGTGAAGCGATCAAGGACGAAGCGGTCTCCCGGAACGAGCCTGACTCACTCCATGAGCTCATCACCTTGGCCATTCGCTTGGACAACCGCCTCCGTGAGCGTCGGAGGGAGAAGGTAGGTAAGGCGCCATAACATCTCCTTCTGCCTTGCCTCGTTTCTCTTCTCCGACTGTCCCTGTGTCTCAGCCCCTTCCTGAACTGGAGCCAATGCAGCTCAGCCGAGCCAAACTCACCCCGGAGGAGAGGCAATGCCGAATCACCACCAGGAGCTGTCTGTATTGCTGCCAGGCCGGTCATTTCCTCTCCACCTGTCCCCTGCATCCAGTAAAAGGGTTGGCTCAGCAGTAGTGGGGGAGATGCTACTGGGCCAGACTGACTGCTCTTCTCCCTCCAGGTCGCAGTTCGACGCCTCCCTCTTGTGGCAGAACCAGTCTATCTCCCTACCTGCTCTCATTGACTCTAGGGCTGACGAGAGCTTTTTGGACCGCAACATCGTCACTCAGTTGGGCCTGGACACCATGCCACTCGCCTCGCCCCGTGAAGCCAACGCCCTCAACGGTCAGCTCCTCGCCCGGGTCACAGAGAAGACTAAGCCTGTCATCCTTTGTATCTCCGGCAATCATCAGGAGAAGATCAGTTTCCATGTTATGGACTGTCCCAGTTTTCCTCTGGTTCTTGGCCATCCCTGGTTAGCTCTACACAACCCACAAATTGACTGGACCGCTGGGAAGGTAACCTCTTGGAGTTCTTTTTGCCATGCTAACTGTCTGCACTCTGCCCTGACTCCTGCATCTTCTGTGCCTCTGTCTGTTCCTGAACCACCAGATCTGTCAGTAGTACCCCCGGAGTATCATGACTTAGCCCCTGTATTCAGCAAACATCAAGCCCTGTCGTTGCCACCTCACCGGCCCTATGATTGCGCTATAGACTTCAAGCCTGGAATGACTCTTCCCAGTAGCCGCCTTTACAATCTCTCTTGTCCGGAACAGGAGGCTATGGAGAGTTATATCTGGGACTCCTTGGCTGCAGGCATCATCAGGCCCTCATCCTCTCTGGTGGGTGCAGGGTTCTTTTTGGTGGGGAAAAAAGATGGTACCCTTAGACCATGTATTGATTTCCGGGGTGTAAACAACATTACTGTGAAAAATAAATACCCCCTGCCACTCATCAGCTCTGCTTTCTCCCCTCTCCATGGTGCCAAGGTCTTCTCCAAGCTTGATCTACGAAACGTCTACCACCTTGTCCGCATCAGGGAGGGGGATGAGTGGAAGACTGCGTTTAACACCTCTCTCGGCCATTTTGAGTACCTGGTCATGCCATTCGGCCTTACTAACGCCCCTGCTGTCTTCCAGGCTCTAGTAAACGACGTGCTGAGGGATATGATCGGACGCTTCGTGTTTGTATATCTGGACGACATCCTGATCTACTCCCGGGACCTCGACACTCACCAGCAGCACGTTCGTCAGGTATTCCAACACCTACTGGAAAACAAGCTTTTCGTTAAGGCTGAGAAGTGTGAATTCCATGTCTCTACCGTGTCTTTCTTGGGGTATGTGATTGCAGAAGGGCAGATGCAGATGGACCCCGCCAAGGTAACTGCTGTCACTGAGTGGCCAGTGCCCACCAACTTGAAGCAGCTGCAGTCTTTCTTGGGGTTTGCCAACTTCTACCGCCGTTTCATCCGAAATTACAGTCGCTTGGCAGCCCCTCTCACTGCTCTCACTTCCACCTCCACTCCTTTCTGCTGGACCCCTGAAGCTGCTACGGCATTCCAGGAACTCAAGGGCCGTTTCACTTCCGCTCCAGTTCTCACTCAACCTGATCCAGAGCTTCAGTTCGTTGTGGAGGTGGATGCTTCTGATACTGGGGTAGGTGCTGTCCTCTCTCAACAGTCTACTGTCGATCAAAAACTTCATCCTTGTGCTTTCTTCTCTCGCAAGCTCTCATCCACAGAAAGAAATTATGACATCTGCAACCGGGAACTACTGGCAGTTAAGCTGGCCCTCGAGGAGTGGCGCCACTGGCTGGAAGGCGCCAAACATCCCTTCATCGTGTGGACGGACCACAAGAACCTGGCTTACATCCAAACAGCTAAGCGGTTGAACTCTCGGCAAGCCAGGTGGGCCTTGTACTTCGGGAGATTTGATTTTACTCTTACTTATCACCCTGGTTCTAGGAACATCAAGCCTGACGCCCTCTCCCGTCAGTTCACTGCTGATACCAGTTCTGAGCCTGAGCCCGTTTTGCCTCCATCCTGCATCGTTGCCACCGTGACCTGGGAGATCGAGCCCCGTGTCCGCCAAGCCCAGCAGAATCAGCCGGATCCGGGTAACGGTCCACCTAACTCCCTGTTCGTTCCTGACTCTGTCTGCTCCGATGTCCTCCAATGGGGCCACTCGACCAGACTTACCTGCCATCCTGGAGTGAATCGGAACTTCGGGACTTTGTCACCGCCTGCTCAGTCTGTGCCCAAAGTAAGACATCCACTAAGCCTTCTTCCGGGATGCTGCGTTCCCTACCAGTACCGAGCCACCCATGGTCTCACATCGCACTGGATTTTGTCACTGGACTCCCTCCTTCCAACAGTAACACTGTCATCCTCACTATCATTGACAGGTTTTCAAAATCAGTTCATTTTGTGCCTCTGCCTAAACTTCCTTCCTCCAGGGAGACTGCTGACCTTCTGGTGACCCACGTATTCTGGATACATGGCATCCCTGTGGACATTGTGTCAGACCGAGGACCTCACTTCATATCCCAGGTATGGAAAGCTTTCTGCTCTGCTCTTGGTTCCACTGTCAGTCTTTCCTCCGGATTCCACCCACAGTCTAATGGCTAGACCGAGTGGGTCAACCAAGAGTTGAAAGCAGCACTGCGTTGTGTGACCACTGCTAACCCATCCCACTGGAGTTCCCAGTTGCCATGGGTGGAGTATGCCCACAATTCCCTAACCAACACCTCATCAGGTATGTCACCGTTCGAATGTTGTCTGGGTTATCAGCCCCCCCTGTTCCCCGCCCAGGAGATGGAAGTTGCCGTGCCCTCTGTTGTGGATCATCTGCGCCGTTGCCGCCGCACTTGGAGGACGGCCCGGACAGCCCTTCTGCGTGCCTCTACTAGAGCTCAGACCCAGGCCAACCCTGCCTACGCCCCTGGTCAGAAGGTATGGCTCTCGTCTCGGGACATTCCTTTGAGGGTGGAGTCCAGCAAACTTTCCCCCTTTGTGATTGACCGTGTGTTTAACCGCTCTGTTGTCCGGTTGAAACTCCTTGCTTCCCTCCATATCCACCCAACCTTCCACGTCTCCCAGATTAAACCTGTCCGTTCCAGTCCTCTGTCTCCCCCTACAGTGGCTCCTCCACCGCCACGGCTGATCAACGACCACCCTGCCTACACCATCCGGCGGCTTCTGGACGTGCGCCGCCAGGGCCGTGGGTTTCAGTATCTGGTGGATTGGGAGGGGTACGGCCCTGAGGAGCGCTGCTGGGTCCCTCGCCGCTTCATGCTGGACCCTTCCCTCGTTCGTGAGTTCCACACCCGTCACCCTGTAGAGGGGGGGATACTGTTACATCTGTCTCTGCTGACACTCCCTCCACTTCACATTCTGCCTCTTAACCTGCTGCCACGCCCCCAGTTGCTCTCTCCCTGTCTGTCTGTGTGATTGTGTAGTGGAGTCAGGTGTGCTGGAGTCAGAGCGGAGCACCACCAGCTGCAACCTATCCTGCAATCAAGACCTCTACAAAAACCCAGCCCTGCCACATCCACCTTGCCAGATCGTAGTACTTACTCAGTCAGTCTATGTCTAGCCACTCTCTTGCACAATTGCTCATTGCCTGTTTCTACCTGCCTGATCTTGTCCCTCCTGTTCTGCTGTTCCGTCTGCTCCGCTCTGCTCCAGCCCCGTCTCCAGTCCTGCATCCCGTCTGCCCAGCTACTCTGCTCCAGCCCTGTTTGCCCAGCTACTCTGCTCCAGCCCTGTCTGCCCAGCTATTCTGCTCCAGCCCCGTCTGCTCAGTTACTCTGCTCCAGCCCTCTCAGCCCCGCTACTCAGCTCCAGCCTTGTCTCCGGTCCTGTGCCTCGTCAGCCCAACTCCTGGGCCTTGGACCGCCTGACATGGTCTCTTCAAGCCAGCAATAAATACCTGTTTGCCTGATTCCTGTCTCTGGCTTGTCTGTGTTCGCACCTGGGTTCACCCGTGTTAGTTGCCACGTAACAGGTATACTACTATACTGTACAGAGTGCAGCATGGTAGTGCTAATGCCAGCCTGTCCAAGTGAATAATGATTAGATATAAAACAATATAATTTAGCACCATATAACTGCCTGACCGTATTGTGGTGGTTCGTGGTTTTAGGCTGTAAATTAGTCTGTAATCAACAATGTAAAGCTTTTTGTGTGGTATCCTTTTATCTCTGTGTTTTCATCATTTTGCCACAAAAAAGGTTAACAATTAACTACACCTGTATTGTCCTGAAAGGCAGATTTGATTTGCAGACATTGTGTAAAATAAAACAAATTACAAATCATCACATCATATACCATTCGCACATCAATAAAATGCAAAAGTAGATAAGCTCACGTTTATCAAACCAGGCTGTGATTCAAAATGTCTGAACTGTTTCAGTATAATCCAGTTAAACAAGATCACAAAAGTAAATTGTTAAAGTGACTTTACAGGGAAAGTGAAAAACAACATTATTTTTAGAACATGATGCATTTTGCAAAGGGAAGCAGTTTCCTGGGCCACAGGGTCAAACCTGCTGAATTTACCAATGAGAAATGAACCTGATGTTCCAGAGTATGTTGCCTCAGACTTACCAAGTTTGAGGTTGGTTCAGAAATGAAATTGTGTGTTAGACTGTTTCCATGTACACAGCTTAAAGGCCTGTGATTGGATGGTGCAGTGTGTCAGGAGAGTGTCAGAGGCGTATATAGAGACAGAGACAGATACTAAGACAGATGCTAAGATATCTCTCCTTAGCTTCTCTCTCTCTCTCTCTCTCTCTCTCTCTGTCCTGAACCTTCTGTCTCTGGGTTAGGATGTCTTTGTGTTTAGGGTTTGGGTGTCTTTGTGTTTAGGATTAGGTTGTCTGTGTTTAGGGTTTAGGTGTTTTTGTGTTTAGGACTGGGGTGTCTTTGTGTTTATGATGACAACTTTTGAAGAGCAACAGTGTTTCCCAGGCTCAAATGTGTCTTGTGTCCGGACACAGTTCAGTGTGGGAACCCAGGTCGCCCTGTATGTGGTGTTTGTTTCCGGCATGCTGGTTACTTTTGTGGGGAACTCTGTTGTCATTGTGTCTATCGCTCATTTCAAGCAGCTGCAGAATCCCACCAATGTGTTGATTTTGTCTCTGGCGGCGGCCGACCTGCTGCTGGGCGTCACTGTGATGCCGTTCAGCGCGCTGCGGGCGGTTCGAGGCTGCTGGCTCTACGGAGACGCTTTCTGCCTGCTGCACTCCAGCTTCGACATGTTCCTCACCTCCGTCTCCATCTTCCACCTCATCTGCATCGCTGTGGACCGACACGAAGCGGTATGCAACCCTTTGCATTACTCCAGGAACATCACCATGTCGGTGGCCTGGCTCATGGTATTTGCCAGCTGGGCGTTGGCGGCTCTCTACTCTTATGGACTGCTGTACTCAAAGGCCAATGTCGCCGGTTTAGAGGAGTACCTGGAGTCAATCTACTGCCTGGGCAGCTGCAACCTGCTCTTCAACACCCTGTGGGGAACTCTGGACACTCTTATTGCCTTTTTCTTTCCTTGCACTGTAATGGTTGGCCTGTACACTAAAATATTTTTTGTGGCTAAAGAGCATGCAAGAAAGATTGAAGACATCAGCCATTGTATAAATTCAAATGACAGAGGAAGAGGCGGACTGATTAAACGCTCTGAGCAGAAGGCAGCCAAGACTTTGGGTATTGTGGTCGGTGCTTTCATCTTTTGTTGGATGCCTTTTTTTCTGAATTCTATAATTGATGCCTACACTGGCTTCAGCACGCCTGCTGCCGTGTTTGAAGTATTTGTTTGGTTGGGTTACTTCAACTCAACCTTGAACCCAATTATTTATGCTTTGTTTTATCCTTGGTTCAGGAAATGTTTCCGTCTTATTATCACTCTGAAAATATTCAACTGCCATTCTTCAACCATAAATGTATCTGTTAATTGACCCAGTCATGCCAGGAGATCATACTGATTCATATTTTCAAATGTGTTATTTTTAAAAAGAGGTTCTATGTACTTGTATGAAGGATAGGTCGTTGTTGTTTTTCTCTCGTGTTTATCAACGATCTTTTCAAAAACATTTTTGTTTTGTGTAGCTGCAAATGCTGCTCATTTTCTGGAACATCATGCCTCATCTTAGTGCGGCAGGTCTGCCCTTAATTACTTTTGTCTCTTTACTGATTGCTCATTTCAAGCTACAGTATATTCTATGGTGAATTTTTTAATCAATGTACATATGACTCAGATGGCTTAAGTTATTTCAATAAAAAATAAGACGTAGCTTGAACGCCTTACATTAGCCATACATAATCTTTTTGCATGGTATGTGTGGGTGTTTTGATGTAAAATGAACATTACATCATTATGGCTTTTGTCATAAACTACAGCTGAAGCTTTTTTCTCAATAATAGAAGGATGGACCGACTTTAATACAATGAAGGCTGCACTGCATCAGGAAACACTGCATCAAATACTCAGTACAAGCAAATAGGTTGATGTAATGCTGTACAGTGGCAGAAAGTGAGACCATTTCATCTTGCTCACACGCTGTTACAAATAACAAACTTATGAATATTACATTATTTTATTTTGCATTGACAAAGTCCAGGCAACCACCATAAAACAAAGACAATAGTAATAAAGTCATCTTTAGCTTCATCATTCTTTTTTTTTTTTTCAGTTTATCTGCATCAAAGCAATATTTACAATTACACTCTCCAGTAGTTCCATTAAGCTCAAGAGATATTTTGTCTTTCTGTTCTGCTGTTTGTCTTCCTCTGTCTCCAGTTGCAGTACAGAAAATAAGTACAGCAAATGCAATGGCAAATATATTCAAGCCTTAAAAATATTCCATCTATCACCAATGGAAAATAAATGCACTTATCTTAAAAAGCACAATACATAAGGCTTAGTTATTTCTGTGTCCTTAAGCAAACACATTTTTTAAATGACATCTACATAACTGTCTCAAGATAAGCAAATATAGATAAAGTAGTTGGGCGTCTCAAGCGATACCATAATCTACAACTGCTGGTTTGGATGGTCGTGGTTCATGATGTTTTACTGTCATAAACAAATTGGATAAAATTGGAATCTATCATTCTATCCAGTTATCCTGTTGTACAGATGACAAATGTGTCTGTAATCATAAAATTAGTAAGATTTCAAAACATTTTAAAAACCATATCACTATGAAACCAAACCCCTTAATTTTATCCCATTTTTCATTACATAAACATTAATTATCTATTAAAAATTACATAGCTTTAAAAAAGTAAGGTTAGTATCATGGGTTTTTAATCCATTTATTCATGGGTTGATTCATGGAGACACTAGAAATTAAGGGATTCTTCACATCTTTGATGGGGTCTCCTCCATTAATAATTCCCTTAATTCATTTTAAGGGGATTTTGCATTAATTATGGGGTGAATTAATGTAAATGAAGGGGTTATTTTAAGGCATTACCGGTTCAGACATGGAGTTGTTATGAACCAACCTCTGAATACCTCAGAATTCGACATTTGCCAAAGCAAATGGGCTTTGCTGATCAATTCAATTCAGAGGACTGGGTTCCCCAGCAAAAGCATTTTTTCATCTCAAGTCTAATTTTGTATACTACTAATCGTAGCCTAATATATATATATATTTTAAATATTTATTTTAGGCATTTTTTATGCTTTATTAGACAGAGTGTGAGAGTGAGAGAGGAAGGTATGGGAGAGAGAGAGGGGAGGACATGCAGTAAATGACCGTGGGCCGGATTTGAACCCGGGTCACTGCGGGAAGGACTGAGCCTTATATGGTACGCGCTCTACTCACTGAGCCTAATAGCCTAATATTTTTCTTTGATATTTCATCTCGGGTGATAATGCTGAATTCAGCAGACTAGAAGCTCGACTCAAGTCAGTCCATCTCTAAACGCTTTGTATCATCAGACAGTCGACCTCCAGCTGGGATTCTTGGGTCTAAGAGGACTAAGAAGCAGTATGAAGCCAATTACCATAGCATTTTTCAATGCTATGGTAACACATAGCAAATGTGTTACCATAGCATTTTTCAATGCTATGGTAACACATTTGCAATTCAGTCCATAGCATAATTGGCTTCATACTGCTTCTTAGTCCTCTTACACCCAAGAATCCTAGCTGGAGGTCGACTGTCTGATGATAGAGTACAATTTCATTTCATGAGTTAAATGGTTATATTTGTTGTATTTTGAAGGTATCAGATCTGCTCATTATTAAAACTAAAATTACCAAATGTATGGGAAAGGACTCGTTTTTATACTCAGCAGTAGTTATGTGGAATGGCTTACCTGCAAGCCTTAAGTCGATTAGCTCTATTGGAAACTTTAAGTCCTCCTTAAAGAGCTGGCTGAGTAACAGCTGGACCTGAATATAACTATTAAATCGGTTGAGTTGCAGTAGGTCCTAAATACCCATGTTGTTTGTTTTAGTTGTTCATGCATTGCTAGGGTAATTGTGACTGTGTTAGGAGAACATGTGGTTTTTAAGCCCGATTGATTTTGACTAATTTAGGTATAGGTTTTAGCCGTTTGTGTATACCTACGGTTTTACGCTGTATAGTGTAATATTGACTCATGTACGCACACGCGGGCACACGCATACGCGCTCACACACACACATACACACATTCATTAATTTATGCTTATTGTGCTCACATTCTCATTCAATCACTAACAGTTAAACACACACCTACACCTAAAGGACCACAATGGAAATAAGCTCTTGGGCTTTATTGTGTTTTATCCTTTTGACAAATATTGTACAAAGATATGATGCCTCCTGGTGAGGCTGTGCATATATTATTTATGTATATATGTCATATATTTTTTATATTGTCAATAAAAAAATTCAATTCAGTTCAATTTCACATTTGTCAATGTCTGACTCAAAGAAATGCTTTTAGACCATATATATTTGGAAGCCGTGGAAGTGTCAGAGTTGTGTTTGTAACTAGATGTAGTTTTCAAACTGGATTCTTGGAGGCAGAAGTTAAAGTTTTGGGCATGCTGGTTACTGTTGTCGCTTTCAACCAAAACACAAAGAAACGGGGAGCATTCAACAAACACAGAAGTCCAGTAGATACAAAGTAGATTAGTTCACACAACCAAATCTGTCAAGGAATTTTTTTAACCAGCTTCTTCTAACAAACAATAAACAGCAAACAGCACAAACGTTTCGGCTCAAGCCTTGATCAGTGTGCAATACCAGTTTGTTGGATCCAGCTGCCTTTTAAAACCCATCACCAATAATGATGAGTGCTAATTTACAAATCACCATCAGTTGTGTCATTTGCTGCTCTTGGTGAAATCGGTGTCTGAGATTACCAGAATAAAAGTCCCCCAAAAGTCCCATAAAAAAAATCTAGCCCTCTTCAGTGGAGCATCATCATCTAATATATAATATAGAAATGGTTCAGAAACTGGCCTTTGCAGATGTAATCCATCTTAAATTCTCCTGGGCGGAGCTGGTGCAACGCTAGGTAAAGGGTCTGGCTGTGATCTCAGCCATTAAGGTAGTCAAAACTTCATGTGCGAGTCGTCTAGATGAGTGGGGTGCATTGAACATCCATGTGCAGCCTTGGTCCTGTAAGTATCTCTTGATCCCTGTGTCTTCAGTGTTGATTTGAAGTTCCTTGCAAGCTCCAATGACATTCGTGCCTCTGTCAGACCAAAGGTGCTTGACAGGCCCTCGAATTGACAAGAAAAGTCTCAAAGAATTAATTTAACTAGAAGTCATCATGGACTCAATCACTTCCAGATTAACTGCTCAAACAACTGAATAAGCCAGCCCATCTTTTGCTTTTAACAGTATTCCCTCTTGTGTGGTGAGATATGATGCTCCATGGTCCGAAAACATCAAGGTCCACGTGAGTGAATGGTGGATCCACAGAAACCCTATCTGCAGGTAGGTCTGACATTTTCTGATCCTCAAGCCTTCCTCTCAACTTCCTGCATGTGACACATTTGTAGATCACACTGGAAATGAGTCTTTTGCCTTCAACGATCCAGCGTCCAGCGGTGCATAAGGCACCTTCTGTAAAATGGCTGCATGCAGCTCCATGTCAATCTCTCCTCTTATCAGTTTAGCCAGCTCGACAGCTAAGACTGCAACACACAGTTCTAGGCATGGGATGGTATGAGCAGGGTATGGAGCTAGTTTGGATTTTCCCATTATAAATCCTACGTGGCACTGTCCTTTTGTGTCCACAACACGAATGTAAACTACCATGGCTATTGCCATTGTAGATGTGTCTGAAAAGATGTATAATTCCCTCAACTAAGTGACAATGAGCTTGGTATGTAGGGCCTATGGATCTGCAATTGTTCAAGCTCTGTTAGAGAGTCAGACCACGCTTTCCATTGTGCCTCTTTGTCTGCTGGGAGAGGTTAAGTCCCGTTTGTGTTGCTCTGAAGAGAGCTCTCTTACTAGGGCCCTGCCCTGGATAGTAATGGGGGAAACAAATCCAAGGGGGTCGTAGAGACTATTGACTGTAGACAGTAGACTGTAGACAGTGTGGATGGCTTGACATAATGTGACTTTGAATGTTAAACTGTCAATCTGTAGATTCCAGCTCACTCCTAGGCTTAAGTCCTAAGACTTTCTGCATTAAGTAAAAAAAAATGCTCTCTCATGTCTGGCCTTTTCCAGAGAGTGCGCTGCAGGGAAGAGAGCTGGTGTCATGCCTGCTTGATTGGAAGTGGCCTGCGAGTTGGGCGAAATGGCAAGGGCGCCACTTCTTCATCAATGTACACTTCTTTGTCCATGATGTTAAGAAAAATGCTATCCTCTACAGAAAGGTTGAGTTTGTCATCATCAGGGATCCTTTGGAATACATTGTCTCCCAACGGTTTGTATCAGCACTGAAAGGTTCTGTGTTCTCTGTACAGCATGTTAGGACCGGAAGATACTGCTCTGGGGGAGCACTGAATCGCTCCTTAACATAGATACTGTTGTTGTCCTGCATGGAGTGAGAAATGAGGCACGACCATTAAAGGAATAGTTCACCCAAAAATGAAAATTCAGTCATTATCTACTCACCCCTAACCTGACGCGCCAGATGGTTTGTTACACAGAACCATCTGGGAAGTGGAAACTGTTTGGAAAAGGGCAGGCACTTTCAAAAAATACTTGGCAGGTGATTGGATGAACGATCTGTCTATCACCGTCTATCACTGGCTAACTTCAACCAATCAGATCACGGACCATATGACGGAGAAGAGTGAAAACATCTTTTCCATCCAGAAAAG
The DNA here is from genome assembly GCF_046629955.1 of Centroberyx affinis. Taxonomy (NCBI): domain Eukaryota; kingdom Metazoa; phylum Chordata; class Actinopteri; order Beryciformes; family Berycidae; genus Centroberyx; species Centroberyx affinis. The sequence goes on from NW_027282254.1 coordinate 24,455, forward strand.
CCTTCAGTACCGTTCTTTGCTCTTTTTTCAATGAGGAAATACTCTCCAGTTCAGAAATAACTGATGTTACAGCAGCATCTACGCTAGCCTCTTTAGGAGCCGCCATTGTTGTGAAGGAACAGTTGCTTCTCACTGTCATCACACCTAAATCACGCCCGTAGCTGCCTTCATAGGACGCTGATTGATCCGCACCACTGCGGTTCAGCCACAAACGCATAACTTGAAGCCTGGCAAGATGGATTCTGCCGTGATCGTGATCTCGCAAATCCAGCTGCCTCGCAAGGTAAAGTCACCCCCATGCCAGTGGAAAATCGGGTAAAGTTTCTTAGTCCATAAAACAGTCCCAGAGATCCCTGGAAGAAGTAGCTTTCTCCAAAACAACTGCAGTTTCCGAAGACCTGTCTTCAGACCATGCTTTAGCCTTCAAAAAATAACAGAAAATAACCACAAAATGGCTCCATGCAGCTCTTCCAAGATAATCCAAGTCTCTTGAAGCCAGCAGATTCCAAATCGACTTGAAAAGGCCGACATATACACCATTATTTCGCTGAAATCGCCACTCTAGCTGTTATTTCAAAATACGTCATGTGTGTGTTACAGGTACCGGCTGGTTCCAAATAGACAGATAATAATTTCTGCAAACAGGAGAAATAAATGAGACAGGGCTAATGCACTTCTGTTCGTTAAGCCTCGCTCAGCAGAAAGAGATTTATTCACCATATATCATATAAAGCTTTTTCCTTTACTACATTGTTTCAATATGTTCATTTATGCATTGTCATACTGTATCTCCCATATGAAAAAGACATATTCTCCAAAATAAAATACAGCCACACACGTTGTGTATTTACACATTTCAACACTCAGTCTATTTACTGAGTTATAAGTTCTGTTGGTTTAGCCAACCAAAATAAAATCATAACAATAACTGTTACACTTCTAGGTTGTCTTATGTAACCTTAAAATAAAACCTAGCATACTGCTACTATTTGTATATGGCCATTAGTATATGAGCTTACAGCTTTTTACTTTACTTTCAACCTTTTCAAACTTACCTAAACATTTTAACAATCTTACACATTAGAAAAATATAATGACGTCAACCCAAATGTTCGTGGAGCCAAAAATAAAACTCTGATTGGCGTGACTCGAATATCAAGAACAAAGCTACCGTAGCGCCATCTTATAATGAACACGGCACACCGGAAAATCCAACTACTCAATTACTCACAACCAAATCAATGCATCCTTACAAGAATCAATTTCCTGGTTACTCAATTATAAAGCAACATGTTTATATAGCAACACTTAGTTAGTTAACTTGGATTACTACACCACAAACCTGCAAACAGGAGAAATAAATGAGACAGGGCTAATGCACTTCTGTTCGTTAAGCCTCGCTCAGCAGAAAGAGGGAGACCGCAAAGCGCCAATCCCGTCGTAAAGACCGTCCTGGAGCGAAGTAAAGCGCCACTCCCGTCGTAAAGACCGTCCTGGAGCGAAGTAAAGCGCCACTCCCGTCGTAAAGACCGTCATGGAGCGGAGTAAAGCGCCACACTGCCCTCTGCCGGCTACAAGCTAGAGTGTACATAACGTACATAGTAGAAGCATGTTAATTATTCATGATATAAAGGCTAGAACGTATATAATGTACATACTGTGAAAACATGTTGGCTACACATGGAAACAAAATACATTAACACAAATGTGACACATTGGTGGGTGTCACACACTCCCTGACAAAATAAAAAATGGCTCCTGACATTTACCAAAACCCTAAACTCTTAAAGTCTTAACACTCTCAACTAGTACACCGGTGTAATGTATGGAATGTATGCTGGTGGTACGTGTGATGCGGGACATGTTTGCGGCATGTATGTGGGTGATGTGAAAGGTGCAGCGTGTGTATATGGCAGGTACGGGAGTGGTGTATAACGTACAGCTGGGTATAGTGGCTGGATGGGTATACCGTAACCAGTCAGGTGTGGTGTAGTGTATGCCCCAACCGTATTAACTGTGTTTTGTAGCTGTCTTGATGGCTGGCCAAGCGTCTCATAAGTGAACATTTGTCGCGGCCTTCTGTCACGAGTGGACCTCCTAACCTCAGTGTGAGTATGAACTACCGGGGGGGTCAACGGTCTCTTCTCTTGTTCAGGTTCTGAAGGCTCGTGCTCACTCTCCAGTCCAGTTGAAACAGGTAAGTGTTCCTGTCTGACTTGTCTCTCCCTTTGTTTCCTCCTTGGAGATGCCTGGATGGGACTAGATACGAATTCCCTCACAGCTTCACCTTCATTACCCACACTCATTCCAACTGGACAGTACTCCGGTACACCTTGTTGCTCTTCCCTTTCAGGTACATGAACTGGTTCCCTCTGGGTTAAAGTTGGTTGTCCACGGTAGGTATTTTGTTCTGTTTTGTCTATTGGTATTCTTAACCAGTAACTTCCTCTGCTGAATTCCTCCTCAGAGTCGTCTCCAAAATTGTCACTGTCCTCAGTCTGTCTTTGTGTGTTAGACACTCTTCGTTGTCTGTTACCTTGTCTTGATCTTTCCTTAGGTGTTGGCTCGGTGGGTTGGGGAGGGGCCTCAAGAGGTAGGTCATTAACCAGAAGTAGCAGATTACGGTGCAGTGTTCTGGTCTTCTGCTTGTCTCCAGATTCAGGATAGACTACGTACACTGGATTCTCAGCTACCTGCTTTTTCACCATGTAAATGGCCTTTTCCCAGTATGACCTCAACTTACCAGGCCCTCCTCGCTCACCAAGGTTCCTCACCAGAACCCTATCGCCAGGCTGCAACACCACTCCTTTCACTTTCTGGTCGTAGTATGACTTCCCTCTTGCACTGGACTGTTTGCTGTTCTCATTGGCTATTCGATATGCTTCAGCCATTCTCCCAGCCCACTTGTCAGCATACCCTTTAGTCGAAACTGGTTCTGGTTCTGTGTCTTCGGTTAACCCAAACAGCAGGTCGACAGGCAGGCGAGGGTGACGGCCATAAAGAAGATAGAAAGGCGAGTACCCAGTTGATTCATGTCGTGTGCAATTGTATGCATGTACAACATGGGGGAGATGGTCTTTCCAGCGCTCTTTCTCTTTGTTAGTCAGTGTTCTCAGCATCTGGAGTAACGTGCGGTTAAACCTTTCAGCTGGGTTCCCTTGCGGGTGGTATGGCGATGTTCTTGAATGGCCAACCCCTGACAGCTGCTGGAGAGTCTGGAAGAGTCTGTTCTCAAATTCACGACCCTGGTCATGATGCAACTTGGAGGGGTACCCAAAGCGGGGTATGAAATCATTAAAGATACGCTCTGCAGCTGTCCGCCCGCTCTTGTTCTTAGTAGAGTACGCTTGCGCATATCTTGTAAAATGATCAACCACCACCAGGATATACTCATACCCTCCTCGACTGCTCTCTAGGTGTAGGTAGTCAATACAGACGAGCTCAAGGGGAGAACTAGATGTGATACTGCCCATGGGAGCTCGGACATGTATTACTGGCTTCTTTGATTTGATGCAAGGACATTTCCGGGTCACATATTCATCTATTTCTTTTGCCATATAGGGCCAGTAGAATCTCTCCCTAGCGAGGTGTAGTACCCTCTCTCTCCCAACATGTCCCATCTCATTGTGAAGATGTCTCAGGGCTAGGCTCCTATACTTTGTAGGAAGGACTAGCTGTTTCCTCTCACTTGTCCGCCTGTAAAGGAGTCCCCCGTCCAAATGCAGCTTGCTCCACTCGTGTAATATCTTCTGGGTGACACCACCAACTGCCTTTCGTATGTCATCTGTCAGCGTTGTATTTGACTCTTTCAATTTTATCACCTCACTGATAGCTTGGTCCTCTTGCTGTGCTTTCACAAGCTCATCATGACTGATAGTGGGTAAGCTTGTGCAAGGTTGTGGGTGGGCATTTTGAGAGGAAATCTGCAGTGCGGCAATCCAAGCCACATCTTTCCGGTTAGCTGCTCGACATCCATCCCATGTGGCATTTACCACATCTTGCGATAGCTCCTCCGTACACGCTTCCACGTATCTGTCTATGTCCAACGGGATCCGGGACAGAGTGTCCGCGTCGATGTTCAACTTCCCAGGTCTGTACTTTATGTCAAACTGGAAATCTGACAGTTCTCCAACCCATCGATGACCCGTTGCGTTGAGTTTTGCCGTACTCATGACATAAGTCAGTGGGTTGTTGTCAGTGAAGATGGTAAAGTGTGGGGCGTAGTAAAGGTAGTCCCTAAACTTTTCACACACAGCCCATTTTAACGCAAGAAACTCCAGTTTTCCACTGTGCAGATGATAGTTTCGTTCGGCTGGCGTCAACGTCCTCGAACCGTACCCAATGACCCTTAACTTGCCATCCTGATGTTGATAAAGAACAGCCCCGAGACCCTGGTCTGATGCGTCTGTGTGCAGCGTTAGAGGTAGGTTGAAGTCAGGATATGCCAACACCGGTGGATTAGTGAGGAGGTTGACAAGCTTCTCAAGTGCTTTCTGCTGTTCGTTTGTCCAGTCCACTGGCATCCTGGAAGGCAGCTGTGGGCCCCTGCCCTTTCCTGCATGTGTCTGGGCTTGTGGCATGCCCGGTTTAGTTTGAAGGAGTTCATAGATGGGTCTGGCTATCCTTGAGAAATCCTGGACATAGGAGCGATAATAGCCAAGGAAGCCAGTGAGTCTCCTGACATCGCCAACTGTTTGTGGTGTTTTCCTGGTAAGGGAGTGTACCGCTTCCAGGTCCTTCGGATCGATTTTGACTCCTTCAGCGGAGACGAGGCGTCCCACATATCTGACTTCTTGCTGGAAGAGTTCACATTTCTCTGGCCTCAGCTTGACTCCATGGCGTTGGAGGGCCTTGAGGACATTGCGGACTCCTTCCAGGTGCTCGTCGAATGACCTTGCATAGCAGAGAACATCGTCAAGGTAAGGGATACAGCATTCGTCCCTGAGGGAGCCAAGCATCTCCTCCATGCTCCTTTGAAATGCTGCGGGAGCGTTAGAAAGGCCAAATGGGATTCTAACCCACTCATAGAGTCCCCACGGAGTTATGAAGGCAGTGACATGTCTGGAACCCTCTGCGATGAAACCCTGATGGTACGCTTTGCCCTGGTCCAAGATACTGAACCAGGAGTATCCACCGAGGGTGTCTATCAGGTCCTGTATCCTGGGTAAGGGGTGCCGATCCGGGACAGTTTTCTGGTTCAAGAGGCGATAGTCAACACACAAGCGAAGTGTCCCATCTTTCTTTCGAACGCATACCACTGGGGCAGCGTATGGAGATTTTGACTTCACTATCCAGCCTTTTACCATAAGTTCTTGAATGTACTCCTTTACTTCTTTGAACAATGGTCTTGGTACTGATGAATATGTTCTCTGTACTGGAACATTGTCTTTGAGGCTGATCGACATCTGCAAACTTGGGATACATCCAATGTCGTTGTTGTCTTGAGCAAAGGCTGCTGATTCCTCAGATAGCATTCTCTTAACTTTTTCTTGTTGCATCTCATCTAGGTGGCTGACATCGACGGGAGGCTGCCACAGTGTCTGCTTGGTGTCCTTGGGAGGGGGAGCAACACTGTTGACTTTGACCGTGGTCTTATTTTTGTCAGTTGAGTCTGTCTCTATCACTCTTTCGATGGGATGTATGCTGCCAAGGGCGGTTTTTCTTGGCAGAGTGATAGCGTGTTTTGTATTATTTCCCACAGGCACGGCTACATACGGTTTCCTCTGGTTCTGAACTTCCAACAGGCCCTCTCCTACATCCAGTTGCGCTAGTCGTGAATCGTCCCCCTTTGGCTCAAACAACACCCGAGGATCAGACAGGTCCATGTTCGGTGGGACTTTGCACTTCAACCAAGCTACTTGGCCTGCTGGGATGACCATGTCTTGTCTGCCAGTCCGTAAATGTCCCTGTTGCACTTTGGGCCTGCCCGTCTGAATGAGGTTCACAAGAGTCTTTGCTTTTTCAGCAGGTATTGAGATTGCTCCACAGAGAAGAGTGATGAGGAGTGGGATCAGTTTCTCTGGTTGCCCCTGTATCACTTCCTCAAGCACGTTGAACCCTAGCAGTGGGCGTTCAAGGGTGAAGTTACTCACAAGGAAAGGAACACTGATAGACAGGTTGGGGTCCTCGTTTCCAGGTAAGTTTACGGTGATAGTGACCCAGCCATCAAATGGAAGGGGGTCTCCGTTTACAGCATACACTGCAAGCTCTTCCTCTTCTTCAATGATTTCAGCGAGTGGTCTAATATCAGTCTCAGGTAAGTACTTATCTTTCCACTCCCTGTCTATCATGCTGACTTGAGCTCCAGTATCCAGCAGAGCACTCACGGCTAGACCGTTTAGATAACACTGGGTGAGCGCTTTTTTTCCTACAAGCCTTGCAACCTGCTCATTTTTAGTCACTGGTAGATCAGGAGAGGATGGGAGTGACATTTTTCCCGGCCCATGTTTATTTTTCCCTCCAGCTGTTTTGTTGTCCGTTGACCCAGTGTTTCTAGCGTTAGGGCCCTCTAGACTGGGATCGTTTCTGTTGGTACTGTCAGGTTGGGACAGCGGTTGGAGCCCGGTCACTGGGTGTCCCTTGGCAGAGACCGGCTCCCGTTTCCCTGACGCGTTGGTTTCTTGAGACAGCCAACCGCTCTGTGGCCTTCTTCACCACAGTAGAAACAATGGTGGCAGTTCGGAATGTTTTTTTTCAATACAATTTGGACAGCCATAGAGCCTGTCTTTTCTGGGTGGCATTCTACCTGGATACCCCTGAAACATATGTTCTTGCCGTCGTGTCTGGAATGGCTCTGTCATTGATTCAATTATGCTGGAAAGCTTCTCTACTTTTTCTGTGAGCTGTTGGATTATGTCTGACGCGGGCTTCTGCTCAGACCTATCTCTCCTGGTACCTGAGCCATGTGTAGCGTTGACCTCAAGCTCAGCGTTGTGTACATTTGCCTGTCTTTGACGCGGGCCCTGGCCTAGCCTACGCAGCCTCTCATTCTCGTCACTTGTTATCTTCATCACATGCCTCAGTATTATCTCATCAGATACTTTGCAGTCTGAGAGTAGTGGTTTGAGTTCTCGACGGATGTCATCATGTTTGTGCCCTAGGCCTTGGTAAACGGTGTGAAGGAAGACATCTTGAATTGTGTCTGCATTGTACTTCACGTCGGTACCAGCATGTTTTGAGGTGAGTAGGATCTTTTGTTTTAGTCCTATCACACGGTACAGGAACTGTTGCGGGGTCTCCCTATCATTTTGTTTGGTGCACATTAGTTCTTGGAAAAGTTCCATGCTACTTTGGCCCCCTAAGTGGGACTGGAGAAACCCCTTGAGCTCCTCTACTGTCAAGTCATCTTTGTTCATTAGCATCTCCTTGAAATTTCCTGGCTTAACTGCCTTCAACACACTTCTGATTATTTCTGCTTCGCTGAACTGTTCTTTTAAACCCTCATCAATTTGTCTGCAGGCACTGTTATAGCTTATGTCTGACCCTTGGTCACCAATCTGACCCCCTTGAATCTTAAATTCTCTGCGGTGGAGGTATGAAAGATCTCTTAGGGAGACTACCTTCTCGTGTTTTTCATGTGTGGCCTGTACAGACTGACTGCTGGTGTGTGGTGTGCTGCTGTGATTGAGTGACGTTGTCAGTGGAGATGTTGGTAGCACAGGCTGTGGGGTCGGAATAGCCATGTACTGACTGAGTTTGTTACTAAGCTCCTCGTAGCTTGCAAGCATACTCTTCAACTCAGTGTCTGGTATAGGCTGGGCGACATTAGTTATGGCTGGAGAAATCAAATCAACAGTTGGGGTGGGGCTAGATTTACTAACCATGACCATTGGGGAGGTGTTAGCAGTGGAAGCAATATTAGATGTACCCTTCAAAACTGTGCTCTCTGTGATGTCTTCATCAATAGGTTGAGGGTTATGAAATGTGTGTTGTGACTCAACATTATCAACTGCACCGACATGTGAGGTGTTAGCATGACTCTGTATCACAAAATCAATATTATCTTTCAACATTAACAACTCAACCATCCCCATATCTTCCGACTCAAGTAAAGACTTACTGTACATGAAACCCTGAATATACTCAAAGCAGCCTTCTTCATCTCCCACTTCCAGTGTCGACCGGTCCTTGTCTGGCACTGGACCCACACTCTTGGCAATCTGGAAAAGTTCATCAGATGAAAGAGAGAGAAGGCTCTTCCTGATGGTCCACACCAGGCTTTTCCTCTCACCGTCTGACATGACTACTTCTTCCCTATTCCTCACGTATGGTCACACAGTCCAAAACCCACAGTCACAGTCTCTGTTCTCAATGGATGGCACGTATCATGTATTACAGTTCAGTCTCTGTCTTTAGTCATTAGTAGGTGGTGGATACAACCCTCGCTCGGTTCTTCATCAGTCGTGCAAGTTGTTGCAACAGTAGCTGCTCCTGTTGCATGTGTCACAGACTGAAGCATCAGCTCCTTATCGGTCCAAGGTTTCAGCAATCACTGGATCAGCTCCCATGCAGCAGGTGGTGCCGATCCCGGACGAGCCCCCAAAAATCTGTTACAGGTACCGGCTGGTTCCAAATAGACAGATAATAATTTCTGCAAACAGGAGAAATAAATGAGACAGGGCTAATGCACTTCTGTTCGTTAAGCCTCGCTCAGCAGAAAGAGATTTATTCACCATATATCATATAAAGCTTTTTCCTTTACTACATTGTTTCAATATGTTCATTTATGCATTGTCATACTGTATCTCCCATATGAAAAAGACATATTCTCCAAAATAAAATACAGCCACACACGTTGTGTCTTTACACATTTCAACATTCAGTCTATTTACTGAGTTATAAGTTCTGTTGGTTTAGCCAACCAAAATAAAATAATAACAATAACTGTTACACTTCTAGGTTGTCTTATGTAACCTTAAAATAAAACCTAGCATACTGCTACTATTTGTATATGGCCATTAGTATATGAGCTTACAGCTTTTTACTTTACTTTCAACCTTTTCAAACTTACCTAAACATTTTACCATTTTAACAATCTTACACATTAGAAAAATATAATGACGTCAACCCAAATGTTCGTGGAGCCAAAAATAAAACTCTGATTGGCGTGACTCGAATATCAAGAACAAAGCTACCGTAGCGCCATCTTATAATGAACACGGCACACCGGAAAATCCAACTACTCAATTACTCACAACCAAATCAATGCATCCTTACAAGAATCAATTTCCTGGTTACCCAGTTATAAAGCAACATGTTTATCTAGCAACACTTAGTTAGTTAACTTGGATTACTACACCACAAACCTGCAAACAGGAGAAATAAATGAGACAGGGCTAATGCACTTCTGTTCGTTAAGCCTCGCTCAGCAGAAAGAGGGAGACCGCAAAGCGCCAATCCCGTCGTAAAGACCGCCCTGGAGCGAAGTAAAGCGCCACTCCCGTCGTAAAGACCGGTATGGAGCGGAGTACAGCGCCACACTGCCCTCTACCGGCTACAAGCTAGAGTGTACATAACGTACATAGTAGAAGCATGTTAATTATTCATGATATAAAGGCTAGAACGTATATAATATACATACTGTGAAAACATGTTGGCTACACATGGAAACAAAATACATTAACACAAATGTGACACATTGGTGGGTGTCACATTTACATGCCAATAGTTAAGGCAATGTTTCCATTCCGTTAATGCCATTTCTCAAATAACCTGGTTAACACGGATTCATTTAAAGGTCCCATATGGTGTAAACCAGGACTCCCCTTGCCTCTGTGATGATAAAGGAGTTGGATGGTCTATCAAAACATGGTGAAAGTATCAAAACGCACGGTGGCCAACTAAATCCACACAATCCATATTAGTGCAGCGAGCCTCTAAACGAGCCGTTTGGACTTCCGTAACTTTGTGGCGTCACAAAGGTTCGCTCATTATCATTTTTGTAAGAAATAATAGACTAAAAGTGTTTTTTTTCAAAGCGGTTGAGCGGTTGTCGTTGTTTATTACCGGAGAGTTTTCCCTACCTGTAGCTGCCCGGGCCGCGGCGTCTCACGTTTCACTCTCGAAACGGTTAGCCGATCGGAACAGAGGGGTCGTTAATATTAATGAGCCTTAAAGACACAGAGACAGAAACGGCCTGTTCTTGGTAAGGCTCAGAGAGATGCTGGAAAATGAACGTGGAGAAATGGATTGAGAGTGTTTTTGGTGCATGACACCACACACACAGCTTTGAATGGACCTCAAGACACAAAATAAAACTCTGGAGAGTGGAGAGTATGGACCTTTAATAGTCGGTCTACCGCTCACTGCACCATGTTGTTTGCTTTATAAATACAACATCCATTCCAGGTTACTGCATGTGGTGACCTTTGACCTGCACAACAACAAACAGCAGAACTGGAGGATTCCTCCCTGGTGGAAAACATTGACTTTAGAAAAGTGTGCTGGGCAGCCTCCAAGAGAAAAACCAAGGCACTTTTGTCCAGATGGGATTACTAAAAAGTTCTTTATTAACATAGCTACGTATTTAAGGGATAGTTTAGTTTTTAGTTTAGTCATTTTAATTTGGTCATTATCTGCTCATCCTCATGCCAGTACAAAATCAGATGAGTGTTTTTCTCTCTTCATACAACTAACCAGGAGTTCTCCAGGCTCACTGCCGGAGAGACTTTCTTTCAAACAATTGCAGTGAATGGAGTCCAGTCCTTTAGGCTTCAAAAAGGACAAAAAATGTCCATAAATGTCCATGAATGTCTCCATACAGCTGCAGCATAATCCAAGTCTTCTAAGGCCATGCAATCACTCTGTGAGTGGAAAAAACACTACATTTTATCAATTGTTTAATGCAAATCAAGTCTTCCCCCATCGTATTCAGCTTCCGCGTTTCCAAACCTCACAAGATCACGTGGCCACGGAAGTTGCGCACTGTCGCACACGTGGAAGTTGAATTTAGTTTTTTTTCACTCACAGAGCGATCGCATGGCGTCAGAAGACTTGGATTATGCTGTATGGAGTGAGCCTTGCCAACCTGGAAAGCTGTATGAAGAGAGTAAAACACTCCGATTTTCAGGTCAAAGTGTTTTTATTTATCAAATGCACAGTACAACACAAGATCATTCTGAACAATGAAATTCTTAGGACAATGGCAAGCAAAAACTACGTAGTAGGCATAAAAAAAAGAATATATCAAATATTAAATTCTTAAAAAGAGTCACAAATAAGGGCAAGAATAGCAAAAATATACATAGCAGTGGAACATTAACAGCAGTTCTAGAGCTAGTAATATGGGCAATATGGACAGTAAGAATAAGAGTAATAAATATTATAAATATAAAGTGTAGGAGTGCCGATGGATATGTACAATAATTTTTGGTGTACATTTAATGAACAGAGGAGGTGTCTAGAGCATACATTGAGGTACTGGCATGAGGATGAGTAGGCCGAATTTTAATTTTGGGGTGAACTATTCCTTTAAAAACAGATCGACGCGTAGCGACCAAAGCAGGGCTTCGGGTCTTCTTTGACCTGCGCAGTTTGAAAAAAAACAAAAAAAAAAAAAAGTCTGACTAAGGCGTTTAACTGCACCAATAAATGAAAAGATTGAGCCGAAATCTGTAACTCATCATCACCTTACTCCCATTAAGATAACCAGATAAAAGCGTGTACATGACAGTTTCGGCAGTATTGTCTTAATCAGGCTGAGATTGAGTTATTAGTGTTGCATGTGAACGAACCCTCACTGTCAGAGCATGAAAACCGAATGAGAAGATTAAAGGCATCGGCATCGTGTTTGTTCCTTCGACGCTCTGTGAGGACCGGAGTGAAACAGCCATGAAGACTCGCTGATGGTTTCGGCCCTGAGGCAATTTCAGGCATGTCATCAGAGAGCAGCCATGATGTGATTTTATCAGACAATCCCATAAGCCCCAGAGTGAGTTGATAAAATGACAACTCTCTGAAGAGCTCTGATGGAGGAGCCCGGGTTTTCGGAGACAGAGAGACGGGAGATATGGGCCGGCTACATGGCTAATATGATGGACAGAAGTGGACGCTTATCTTTATGCGTGTGTGTGTGTGTGTGTGTGTGTTTGTGTGTTTGTGTGCGCGCGTGATTTGAGGAGTGTCACGCTGGAGGCGGTGGAGATGAGAAAATGGGAGAACAGAGAGCGGACTGTGGAGGGGTGAAAGCTGGGAAATGTGCTCCGTTTCAGGTAAACGACAGCCGGAGGGGTCTCCGTCCTGAAGCACTGATGTTTTTCTTTCTATCTGTCACCCTCCTGTCATCAATCATCCCCCCCTCCTCCTCCCCTCCTCCCCTGGAAGAAGTGGAAGAACGGGATGGCATGAGTTTAAAATCGACCATAAACAAACTGCAGCAGATATATTTCTCGCTTTTCCTAAATAGGGTTGTCATTAGTGTGAATATAGCTGATTTTGATTTTTATTACCTCATCCGTGGATTCATTTGCTGCTGTTTACTGCTTGTGTCGACACACGCCAAGCACCACAAAAACTTCCCACATCCTACATCCAACATTTGTAGGAGGCAGAGCTGGTCTGGAGCAAGCGGCCAAAACCAGCCGATAAGGAAGTGTCTGAAAGCTGCAGTTCCTCTAACGTCCACTAGGGTCCGGCTCCAAAAAGACTCTAAATCCCGCCCAACTCCATTCATGTCTATGGGACCACAGCTCAACTTCTCACTCAAAATATAAAGTCAATACATTTTTTCGACAAGAGATTTTGGTCTCAGTAGCAAATTTTACTTCTAATTGCCTATGTGTCCATATGCCGATTTTCAAAATAATTGCGTCATTAACGGGATATAACGGTTATAAAACAGGGTTGTTTCGCTCCCAAGATCTATCATTTACTACAGGAACAATTAAGTGACTGACTTCTCCTCCTTCGAAAAGAGATGGATTATTTTGGCTCTTACAACAGCCAAATGGATACTACTGAGACACTGGAGGAAGAAACGCCCGCCTCATTACGAAGAATGGTCGACAACAATGGCACAGCTTATGAGAGAGTGACATACTCTCTACTGAATAAACTTGATCAATACGTGTTTACATGGGGCCCTTTCGCCAACTGGCTATCTGTAACTTAGTGGTCAACTTGGTAATGTCATCAATGTGCTTATCCTGGAGAAGGTGTCAGTGTGGTGGTCTGTGTTTTATTTTGTTTGTTCTTTTTTTTTTTTTTTTTTTTCCTATTTTATGAGTGAGTGGGTATTTAGTTTTGATGGTTCTCCGATTACGTGAATCGATCCCTGGCTGTCTTATTTCTGTGTTTAAGTTTTCAGTAAAATGTTCATTACAATAAAACAGGATTGTTTTCAGAGTGAGCTGTCCAGAGATCGACAGGTCGCTGATCACGGACCAACTCTGGCTGCTCCGGCTCCAAGAAATGTCAACAGGGCGATGCTCGTGAAACCCAACTTTTGGCTTCAAAACGGCCCTTCAGAAACCTGTGGGTGACGTCACACTCACTACGTCCATCTTTTTTTACAGTCTATGGTCTGGAGGCAGAAATAATCTTAGTGACTGAGTTAAACCTCTATGGGCCAAAGAACCACAAGTTAGCTGAGCGCAAGTTAGCCGACTGACAATTAGCTAAAGTTTGTATTTTAAAAATGGCGAAAAATTTGTTTAAAAAACGGCATACAATGGAAGCGTTCACATGTCTAACTTGTTCACCCACATCCAAAATCATTTTCATTTATTGCTGACTGGCAACTAGCTAGTGAGGTTAGCTTAGCTGGCTATGCAGCCTAACGTTAGATGAAGTGAAAAGGCAACAGGTAAGAGAGGAGGAAGCTAATATCATGAAGCCTAGCTATCTGCTACTAACTGAAAAAATGTAATCCTGCCAAACTAAGTTAACTAGTTATCTTGGTTAGCTAGTTAGCAATGTGGGGACCCATCGTCTATCGGTCTGAGAACGATTAGACTCTGGGGGCGACGGCCAATATTTCAGGGTTTCCGGTGTAGCCAGAGGACATCCGGGCCAAGACTTCCTCTTCCATGCGCCGGTCATTGATTACAGTCCGATTAGCAACTTGAGACGCGAGAGTCGAACAACACACAATACACAAACATCGATACTTTTTGTAGGTGTTTTAGGTCCGGACGACATTTTGGCTAACCTCTATAAACAGATATCTGCATATGAGACGTCGTCTTTCAACTCCAAATCCATTCTCGCATCTCAAGTTGCTAATCGGACTGTAAACACGGAAGAGGAAGTCTTGGCCCGGATGTCCGCTGGCTACACCGGAAACCCCGAAATATTGGCCGTCGCCCCCAGAGTCTAATCGTCATCAGACCGATAGAAGATAGGTTCTGAGATTGGCTAGTTAGCCTAGCTGACCTTCCAAAATCCTGAATGCCATGGTCATAAGTAGAAGAAGTCATCACCATTAGTAGCCTATTATTTATTTATGTTTAGCTACACTGACAAGATGTGACTGTTAAAAAATAACTTTTAGGCTAATTAACTATGTTAGCTAATAATATAATGAATAATACTAACCATTTAGCCTCATTGCTTACAACATGTCCGTAATTTGAAAAATACATTGAACCAGTAAGATTATTTCTGCCTTCTAGAAATGTTTTATAATAATAATAATAATAATGATAATGCATTTTATTTGTACTGCACTTTTCATTCATAGTGAATCTCAAAGTGTTAAAAAAACGAAGAAAAAAAGAGATTGCTCACAAAAGTTAACACGAAAAAGCCTTATAAGTGAAAGTGCAACCGGCTCACTCCTTCCTCTTCACCGTGAAATCAGTCGTACTTCACACACGCTTTTCTGAGGTCTCATAAAATCGACTTTATGAAAATGCAGATAATCCCCAGGCTCTAAAATGGAGTCTCAGGCTATTTACAGTCCAGGCCGTAACGCTTGCTACAGATTTGTTTGGTTAAGTGCTAGTGAAGCTCACAGATTTGGACGCCTGTCTCTCTGTCCACAGTTTGCTGCCAGGCTCCGCTGCCTGCCAAGTCTGATCCATCTCATTAACAAACACACCTCCCCAGTGACTTCCCATCTTTTCCTCGCCTCTCCTCATTCCCTCACTCTATCTTTCTTGACATCCTCCTGTGTGGCCCGGTAATTAGAGATTGGAGGGCTGGATGGAAGGGGTAAAGAGATAGAGGAAGAGGAGGCACACGTAAGCCGCTGGTGTAAATCAAAGTGCGATTTCGTTCGGGGGGGGGGGGGGGGGGGGGGGGGGGGCCAGGGAAAAAACCGTTTGGTCATTATGGCTCGGTGGCGAACAGACAGGCGAGCATTTGCTAAGCCTTGTTTTGGCTGCGTTGTGTCTCCTGCTTGTTCGGATGCTGCAGAGGTCTGCTTTGGCTTTAATAGAGTTTGTCTTCGGCCAGAACAGGGACAGAACTGATCATTAAAACAACACAGACAGCTGCTAAATGTAAACGGCTCTCTGTGAGCAGTGCTCCAAAAAACACTCGCGGTTTGGCAATGCTAACAGAGCAGCTGGCTCGCGCGACATTTCCCCGAACGTTTTACACATTGTGCACGTTACAGTGAATGTAACAGTAAAATAAGCTTAACTTTCCCTACGTGACCGGGATGTAGAGCGGTGGTTCTCAACGTGGGGGTCCGGGGGACCACCAGGGGTCCTTGAGGGGGTTCCAGAGGGTCCACAGCAAATTGATGAATTGTTAAACTTCGCCATTATTTCATTTACAAGAAGTGAGGACAATTAGAGAATGACTGCTTTGATCATAGTTTAACTGTTATCTCTGTTACAGTACAGATAGTCATGGAATTCTGGACAAAATTATATCTAACAATAAAAATATTTTCAGATTTGAGTCCAAGAGATAAAATCTCATCAAATGTGGGTCTGTGGCTCTAATGTGGACTGAATCAGGGTCCTTGATATGAAAAAGGTTGAGAGTCACTGATGTAGAGGAGAGGGGGGGAGAGGAAGGTCGGGGACAGAGGCATGTGGTTGAAAGGATAATTCCTGTAATTTTCAAGTTGAGCCTTGTTTTCCCATCATTTGCTATCATGAAGATCTACTGCAAACAAACTCCTGTCCAGTTCACTGGTCAGTAGATAAGAACGGCGTGACGTTTCAAACGGGCCTCGTCCACAAAATGCGGTACAAGAGATCTACTCAGTTTCTATGGGCAAAACAAAAAAAATCGACATTTTCTGTGGTTGCTTTTTCTGTGTTGTAATGATTTATGTGAGATGTATATGGTGGTGTTAATCGCCCATAACAGTGTCTGTAAAACAACTGCATGATCATAATAATTTAATTATCTGGAAGTCACAACACGCTAACAAGCTAGGAAACCTCTGTTTGCAAGAGAGGAGTCTGGTTAGCATTTTGAGACTTGGAGAAAAAAAACATTTGAATGATCCTGCTTTTGTTTGACAACCATGAAAAGGAAAGGACAAATTATTTACACCAGATACATTTCGCATAAATTATTAGAACACAGAAAGAGCAACCAAAGAAAAGAAATACTGATTTATTGTTTCGTTCATAGAAACTGAATGGGGTTTCATACATGTTGTTACCGTACTTAAGCGTGGCCATTTTGCCGAGTCATCACCATTCTTACCTATTATGTAATGTCTGTTTACTGGTCATAGCCTATGGTCCCTTCAAAGTCATAGCCTAATTTGAGAAAAAAAGATTATGGGATTTTGTGAATAGTTTCATTCGTTATAGCCTAATCTTGAATAGCTAATTAGTCCAACATCACGATAACAGTAAGATAAACGTGCAAGAAATGTTTGCTCACTGAACATTATAGGTTGATACTGATGGTTAAAAACTGTAGCAGGACCACATATACAGTATGTTGCCAACTGGTGAAGTATCATCGGGAGCGTATCTATGTTCCCAGGGTCCTATGTTCCCAGGGTCCTACGTTCCCAAGGTCTTATGTTCCCAGGGTCCTATGTTCCCAGGGTCCTATGTTCCCAAGGTCCTATGTTCCCAGGGTCCTATGTTCCCAAGGTCCTATGTTCCCAAGGGTCCTATGTTCCCAAGGTCCTATGTTCCCAAGGGTCCTATGTTCCCAAGGTCCTATGTTCCCAGGGTCCTATGTTCCCCAGTTCAGTATTCTGTTAACACACATTAACTCTCCTATTGTGTTCGGGTCAAATTTGACCCGTTTCAAGTTAAAATATTTCATAAATATTATCCTTTTTTTTTTTTATTGGAACAAGGCTTCAAAACAGCTATATAAACACAACAAAACCAATGGTTATCATTTTATTTGATTTTGAAGGTCTCTAACCCTAACCCTAACCCTAGAACTGGGGAACATAGGACCCTTTGTCATCTTCCCATGATGTGCCATATAAATGTAGGGAACATAGGACCCTGGGAACATAGGAATGACTCTGTATCGTCCACTCTGGAGGTTTTTGTACCTGTGAAGAACAGTGATGTCCTCCTTCGCCTTACTGCAGTACAGTGCGGTTGTCCTCCGTCTCCTGCTGTCCCGCCCCTGACAGGGTGTCCTACCTGCGGATTTTTATTCTATAGCGAGCTTGTTTCACATTCATCGCCAGGACTTTTTCATTTGGCAAAACTACAGCATGAGACCGTCCGCGGAGGACATTGAAATTCATCGATGTTCCTCCGATCGCTCCTGGACGTCCCGGCGCTCCTAAACAGGTGGTAATGAGGATAACATGAGTGGTGCATTAAGTGTGTGTGCTGGTGTTAGCATGGCCTGTTTAAAACTCCCTGTTTCATTAAAGCCCTATTACAGCTTCTGAAGCTTGTTCATTAGCGATGGGCTAATTTGCCAAAGGAATTCTCATTACAGAAGGATAACTTCATAAGGCTGCCACCCCCTTTTTACCCCCCCGCCGCCGCACACACACACACACACACACACACACTTGCTTGTCTTTCTCATCTTTTTCATTTCATCAGCTTGTATGATACAGCTGACACAAAATTCATACTGATCTGTTTGTATCTACAGCATGGATTGCTCCTCTGACAATTTGATTCACATGATTATATTGATAATTTTCATCTACCTCCCATATACACAGCAAAACAGCTGTGTTTAACGCTTTGGTTTTGAAAATCTGCTGTGGATTCAATCCAATCATGAAAATCAGTCATGATGCCAAATTGTGGTTGTAATCAGCCTAAAAATTCACGGACCCCTTTAGCTTTCACCACTTGTTTTTTTTATCTCTCCTTTATACTTATATCTATTTGTATACGTTCTTCCTCTTCCAGCAGGAACATGAAGGTGATTTTCCAGATGTTAGGAGTGTGATCCTCGTCAGTCTTTCACCAGCCACTGACTCCTGCTGCTGCAGTGTAACCTGGAATTGTCATTCTCCAGTTACCGGTGGTGGTAATTACAAATCCCTTTGCTGATTCGCATCATTTCGTTGACTTCAGTACGTGGATTTGATTCACCGACTCTGTGATTCGTTCAGTTCCGCCTCCATTCAGGGTCTATCGTCGGTTTCGCTGATTCGCTCAGCTCAGCAAGCGCGGTCAGGTCAGTTCAGTTCAGTTCAGTTCAGATAATCACAACTTAAAAGCAGTTCATATTAATGAGCCTTAAAGACACAGTTCAGTCGGTTCCTTTGAAGATCCCGCCCCTCGTCCTGATCACTCAGTTGTTAAAGTTATTGCATCTTAAAGAGTAACTAAATAATAATAATAATAACTTCATTTTTCTAGCACTTTTCTTAACAATTGTTACAGAGTGCTTAGACAAAGTAAAATGGATCATGTAAAGAATAAAACAATCAAATAAAAACAAAAGAATATAAAAAAAAATATGACATAAGTACTCGTATATGAGCATCAATAAACATGAGAACATAAAGAGAAAATAATAAAACACAATAAAATGTTTAAGTAAAATAATAAAAGAAAAGAATAAAAGTCAGTTAAAGGCAAGTTTAAAAAGGTGTGTTTTTAGTTGACAGGTGACCGTATGAGCTAAACCCCCAAACCCAAATCTGTGTAAACCCTGATGTCACCAGAGGATGACATCACATGGCACCAAAGATCAGCCAATAGCAGAAGGCAATTTCAGTAGCATGCTTTTTACCATTAGATGTCAGGCTTTACACAGATTTGGGTTTGGGGTTTACTTACTTGCTATTGCTATCGCTCCCTGCACCTACATGCATAACCCACAGCTGAACGCAACAAGTTCACGCCCCTTCTCTGGGGGTCGTTGAAAGGCATTCTGGGAAACGCAGAAAATCACTAACTGAAGTAGAAGTAGAAGATGAGGCAACAAAAACAGCTTCACCTATATTTGGCCCCTGTGCTTCATCACACTGTTCTGGTCGGACGACACAAAGTTGAGTACGACTCGAAGAACTCGAAGAACTTTTAGAGGCGATGTAAAGGTGTTCTGCACGTGTGTCATTTCTGAGGAGCGGGGGGGGGGGGGGGGGGGGGTGTAGGAGGCATGAAGGTCTGACGGGTGCAAAAAAAAAAAACACTTAAGGTAAGTGAAGGCTGGCAAAAGACTATTTTTGGACGGCAGGGTCGCAGGTAGAAGTTGAGCGGACGTACAGAGTAGGCCGAGAAATACGGGGAAGAGGAAGATACGAGAACCAGAACAACAAAGGTGTCGAGTGCTAAAAAAAAATGATATGAGAGGTAAAGAGAGAAAAAAAAAGAAGAGACAAAGCGAAAAGGAATTTGAAAGAGAGGTAGAAACAGAGCGTGTCCATCACTTGTCAGTGTGAAGAAACGTGAAATTCCCCGACTGTCAGCTTGAAATCTGTTTGTGCTCCATGTGAGGCGGCTGAGAAACAACAAGCGTCTTTTTTTGGGGGGGTTTTCTGTGTGCGGGAGTGATCCGTGATATTGTACCTAAACACAGATGCAAAGTCCGTTGACCGTAAACCAATCGCATTCAAACACCTTTTTATGTGTGAAGGCTCAGATCAGAGACAGGTTTTCTGGCACAGCAGTCACTCTGCTGCTGCTGCTGCTGCCTGTCCCGCTGGATCCTGCTGTGTTCTACTGCCATCTACTGGGGGAGAGTGTAGTGTTAGGTGTGTATGTCCAGATAAAGGTATACTGGATATTGGCAGGAATTGGAACAGTGGCCTTTTTTTTGTTTTTTTTGGGGGTTTTTTTTCTCTACAGCGGTTCACAGCAACTACCTGCCTGCAGTCACCTCCAACCAGCCTATATTTAACTTTCTGCAAGATATATTCTAAGATACATTTATTCTCAACGTTTTTCTTTGGGCCTCTATTTCATGTAGGCTATTGTGTGAGCTAGTATTTCTCATGGTCAAGTCTGTTTTTCTTTTTCTTTTTTTTCTTTTTCTTTTTTTTTTACTTTTTTTATTGGGGTTTTTGGTACAAAACATAAACCATCTTACAGTGGCCTTTTATTGTGACCAGCCCAAGGCACACCTGTGCAATGATCATGCTGTTCAATCGGCATCTTGACATGCCACACCTGTCAGCTGGATGGATTATCTTGGCAAAGGAGAAGTGCTCACCGACACGGATTTAAACAAATTTGTGAACAAAATTTGAGAGAAATAAGCCTTTTGTGTGCATAGAAAAAGTCTTAGATCTTTTATTTCAACTCGTGAAAAATGGAGGCAAAAACAAAAGTGTTGCGTTTATATTTTTGTTCAGTATACAAGGAGTATAGTACGTTACGGAATCTTAGCTTGGTTTGGTAACATATCAGTTAAGTTAAAATCACAAATAAATAGATAAATATAGATAAACAGGCTCGGAAAATGATCGCTGACCCCTCCCATGTCCTGTATTCAGAATACAAACTGCTCTCATCAGGTAGACGCTACAGGGTTCCAATTAAATACAGGAAAAGATACCTGAATAGATATAAAAATTCTTTCATCCCTCTATCAGTGAATCTCCTAAACTCAGGACACAGTGGCGGACTGGCCATCGGGAGTACCGGGACAATTCCCGGTGGGCCGCTCGCTTTATGGGCTGGTGGCCGGTGGCACTTTGAGCCACCTCTTTCATAAACGAAACGAGACAGAGAGAGAGAGAGAGAGAGAAAGAGAAACATAGAGAGAGAGAGAGATGCAAGAGAGAGAGAGAGAGAAACAGAGAGATGCAAGAGAGGGAGAGATGCGAGAGAGAGAAACAGAGAGAGAGAGAGAGAGATTCACATTCAAGATAAATATTCCTACAATGTCTAAAAATCTGTCTCATATCAGTCTCATACAGTTGACTATCAATTGGAAATATTAACTAACAACTGAATAATTGTTATTGAAATGTCAATATTAATAGTTCATCTCAATTAAAATACAATATACCTTTGGTTAACACTAAATTAACAATATTGATCATCATACTGTATATACTTATAAGTAGTGACACTAAGTCTTGCTGTATTCATGTCTGTGTCAGCGGGGTGGGGATGGTGGAATATTCACAGGCTGGATGTGGGCCGGTCTGGGTCAAAAAGTCCAGGGCCATTTTCTTGTCCCAGTCCGTCCCTGTCAGGACATAAGGAGGACGTGACATGAGGGGCTGTCTGTGCTATGCACTTTGTGTCTGTTACTGCACTATAATTGTATGTATTTTTATGTGGCAGCCTTTATGTCCAAGACAAATTTCCCTAGGGACAAATAAAGTAATCTTGAATCTTGAATCTCGTACAGTATTTAACATCATTCCCCAGGCAAGAACCTCCTCTCCTCTCCTCTTGTCTCATTCCTCTCCTCTCGTGTTCCTTTCCTTCCTGCTCTCCTCCTCTCCTCTCCTTTCCTTTCATCTCCTCCTGTCCCCTCCTCTCCTATCTCCCCCTCTCCTCTCCTTTCCTTTCATCTCCTCCTGTCCCCTCCTCTCCTATCTCCCCCTCTCCTCTCCTTTCCTTTCATCTCCTCCTGTCTCCTCCTCTCCTATCTCCTCCTCCCCTCTCCTTTCCTCTCCTCACCTCCTTTTCTCTCCTATCTCCTCTTATCCTATCCTCCATCTCATCTCCTCCTCTCTCCGCTCCTCTCCTCTCCTCCTCTGACATCCTCTGCTCTCTTCTTCCCTTGTCTCGGCTCGTCTCCTCCTCTTCTCTCCTCCTCTTCCTCTCCTCTCCTCCTCTGTCATCCTCTCCTCTCTTCTTCCCTTGTCTCGGCTCGTCTCCTCTTCTCTCCTCCTCTTCCTCTCCTCTCCTCCTCTGACATCCTCTCCTCTCTTCTTCCCTTGTCTCGGCTCGTCTCCTCCTCTTCTCTCCTCCTCTGACATCCTCTGCTCTCTTCTTCCCTTGTCTCGGCTCGTCTCCTCCTCTTCTCTCCTCCTCCTCCTCTCCTCTCCTCTGACATCCTCTCCTCTCTTCTTCCCTTGTCTCGGCTCGTCTCCTCCTCTTCTCTCCTCCTCTTCCTCTCCTCTCCTCCTCTGACATTCTCTCCTCTCTTCTTCCCTTGTCTCGGCTCGTCTCCTCTTCTCTCCTCCTCTTCCTCTCCTCTCCTCCTCTGACATCCTCTGCTTTCTTCTTCCCTTGTCTCGGCTCGTCTCCTCCTCTTCTCTCCTCCTCTCCTCTCCTCCTCTGACATCCTCTCCTCTCTTCTTCCCTTGTCTCGGCTCGTCTCCTCCTCTTCCTCTCCTCTCCTCCTCTGACATCCTCTCCTCTCTTCTTCCCTTGTCTCGGCTCGTCTCCTCCTCTTCCTCTCCTCTCCTCCTCTGACATCCTCTCCTCTCTTCTTCCCTTGTCTCGGCTCGTCTCCTCTTCTCTCCTCCTCTTCTCTCCTCTCCTCCTCTGACATCCTCTCCTCTTCTTCCCTTGTCTCGGCTCGTCTCCTCCTCTTCTCTCCTCCTCTGACATCCTCTGCTCTCTTCTTCCCTTGTCTCGGCTCGTCTCCTCCTCTTCTCTCCTCCTCCTCCTCTCCTCTCCTCTGACATCCTCTCCTCTCTTCATCCCTTGTCTCTGCTCGTCTCCTCCTCTTCTCTCCTCCTCTTCCTCTCCTCTCCTCTGACATTCTCTCCTCTCTTCTTCCCTTGTCTCGGCTTGTCTCCTCTTCTCTCCTCCTCTTCCTCTCCTCTCCTCCTCTGACATCCTCTCCTCTCCTCTTCCCTTGTCTCGGCTCGTCTCCTCCTCCTCCTCTCCTCTCCTCCTCTGACATCCTCTCCTCTCTTCTTCCCTTGTCTCGGCTCGTCTCCTCCTCCTCCTCTCCTCTCCTCCTCTGACATCCTCTCCTCTCTTCTTCCCTTGTCTCGGCTCGTCTCCTCCTCTTCTCTCCTCCTCTCCTCTCCTCCTCTGACATCCTCTCCTCTCTTCTTCCCTTGTCTCGGCTCGTCTCCTCCTCTTCCTCTCCTCTCCTCCTCTGACATCCTCTCCTCTCTTCTTCCCTTGTCTCGGCTCGTCTCCTCCTCTTCTCTCCTCCTCTCCTCTCCTCCTCTGACATCCTCTGCTCTCTTCTTCCCTTGTCTCGGCTCGTCTCCTCCTCTTCTCTCCTCCTCCTCCTCTCCTCTCCACCTCTGACATCCTCTGCTCTCTTCTTCCCTTGTCTCGGCTCGTCTCCTCCTCTTCTCTCCTCCTCTTCCTCTCCTCTCCTCCTCTGACATCCTCTCCTCTCTTCTTCCCTTGTCTCGGCTCGTCTCCTCCTCTCCTCTCCTCCTCTGACATCCTCTCCTCTCTTCTTCCCTTGTCTCGGCTCGTCTCCTCCTCTTCTCTCCTCCATCTCCTCTCCTCCTCTGACATCCTCTGCTCTCTTCTTCCCTTGTCTCGGCTCGTCTCCTCCTCTTCTCTCCTCCTCTCCTCTCCTCCTCTGACATCCTCTGCTCTCTTCTTCCCTTGTCTCGGCTCGTCTCCTCCTCTTCTCTCCTCCTCCTCCTCTCCTCTCCTCCTCTGACATCCTCTGCTCTCTTCTTCCCTTGTCTCGGCTCGTCTCCTCCTCTTCTCTCCTCCTCCTCCTGTCCTCTCCACCTCTGACATCCTCTGCTCTCTTCTTCCCTTGTCTCGGCTCGTCTCCTCCTCTTCTCTCCTCCTCCTCCTCTCCTCTCCTCCTCTGACATCCTCTCCTCTCTTCTTCCCTTGTCTCGGCTCGTCTCCTCCTCCTCCTCTCCTCTCCACCTCTGACATCCTCTGCTCTCTTCTTCCCTTGTCTCGCTCGTCTCCTCCTCTTCTCTCCTCCTCTCCTCTTCTGACATCTTCTCCTCTATTCTTCCCTTGTCTCGGCTCGTCTCCTCCTCTTCTCTCCTCCTCTCCTCTTCTGACATCTTCTCCTCTATTCTTCCCTTGTCTCGGCTCCTCTCCTCTCCTCTCCTCCTCCTCTCCTCTCCTCCTCTCCCCCTCTCCCATCCTCTGCTCTCTTCTTCCCTTGTCTCGGCTCGTCTCCTCTCCTCTCCTCCTCCCCCTCCTCTCCTCTCCTCCTCCTCTCCCCCTCTCCCATCCTCTGCTCTCTTCTTCCCTTGTCTCGGCTCGTCTCCTCTCCTCTCCTCCTCCCCCTATCTTCTCCTCTCCTCCCCTTTGCTCCTAGATTGAGCAAATATCAGTACAAACACATTTAGTTGATCTTTATTTGAATTATTTAACCTTTATTTAATCAGGTAAACGTTTTTTTTCAGAGGCCAAGAAGTCAGTGTCAATAGCAAAAGTTGCAGACAAACAACATACAACACTGTATATCAGCAAAAATCCCATCAAAATGACATACAATTCAAAACGAACTCCATGAGCACTGAGAAGGCATCAGTCCGACATCAGAGGGGGCAAAGCTCTCACGGATCTTTGCTAAACGAAGCACAGTCAGCCTCCAGATCCTTCACAACCATTTCAAACTAGCCAAGAGAAACCGCTGATAACTCTGTAATGAGATCCAAGCAGACAGAGCAAGGAGCATGAGAGCGCCGAGGGCTTCAGGGACGGACAGCAAAAAAAAAAAACATTCACTGTGATTTCCACCAGGTTTCCGAGAGATATGAGGACGTAAACAGTGAGGAAGCAGACCCAGAATACAAGATGAAAATGTTCCCATGAAGAAGTCTAACAGAGGATAGGATGGGCCAATCACTTCAACTAAACAATTAATTTGAATCCTAGATAGAGCAAATATCAGTACAAACACATTTATTTGATCTTTATTTGAATTATTTAACCTTTATTTAAACAGGTAAACGTTTAAACAAGGCTAATAGCAAAAGTTGCAGACAAACAACATACACACTGTATATCAGCAAAAATCCAATCAAAATGACATACAATACAAAATTAAGAGAAGAAGAAGAAGTCTAACAGAGGATAGGTTGGGCCAATCAACCAGAGCATGCAGGTACAATGATGAATGACAGCTTTATACTAAAACTTGAGGCTCCATAACACACAGAGCTTGAGGTATGAAGACATCAGGGAGGATGTGTGTGAATTTGAAAAACATGACTTGCTCCTCAAGTAAAACCAAACCAGTCAGTCAGTCAGTCAGTCACGTAACGTTTAGTGAGATGATGCGCTTCGTCAGATGGCCTCTAGAGGGCGTCTGTGGCTAAGAGATGCAGTGTTTCCCCAGATTCAGATTTTATTTACTCTAGACCACACATCGTGGTATGGAGTACAAACATAAACAACCAGGATAGATCTTTAGCGCATATTAAGTCATTTAAAGAGAGCAGAACATTACTCAAAAATGCTGGATGGAAGGTATTGTGGCAGGTACTTCTTTCTATTCTCAACAATTCTTGTGTTTTTACATTCAAACAAAACGTGATATTGATCCTCCAGACAGTTGTCATTACATAAATTACAAAACCTTTCCAGACCTTTGTATCTTCCTGTTATTTTGGGAATTTTACTATTAGAAACTCGGAAATTACAAATAGCCTGGCCGTACCTCCTGTTTCCACAAAGTAGATACTTTTCAAACTTAAAGTCCTCTTTAAATTCACAATATAAATCACATGATGACATACAGAGGCACAAAATCAAAAGTTGGTCAATGTAGAGAAAGTGATCTAAATCTCTGGTCTCAGTCAGTTTGTCTTGTGTAGTAACAATAGGTGAAAACATTTTGTGGCTTCAGTTAACAAAAGTTAAACTGCAGATAAGATAAAATAAGATAAGATAATCCTTTATTAATCCCACAACCGGGAAATTTACAGTGTTACAGCAGCAAAGGGATAGTGCAAAAGCAAGTAAAAAGGCATCAGTAAAAAGCAAGATATAATAAATAAATAAGTAAACAGTTACAGTTGAATTCACATTATTAAACATAGGAAATATTGATATTGCACAGTTAGGTATACATTGATATTGCACATGAGTGAATTTGTCAGTCTTGGTGTGTGTGGTCTACTGGGAGCAGTGTTGATTATAAAGTCTGACAGCAGTGGGAAGGAAATTAACATACATCCTAAGCATAGAGATGAAGATTTGCATTTGACACATTTTTGTCCTCGATTATTAACACGGCTAGTAAATAACAGATGGCCGAGCACAGAGCCCTGGGGCGCTCCTTCACACATACAGCAGATCATATTTTTTAAATGATATCATACCATCAGATTGTGTGCACAGGGTTCAGAAACAGTTCGATTCCAGCTTTTTTTTCTGGATCATTTGAGCAACAGTGTCAAAGTTTGAGAGGTTTTTAAATAGACTTTGAAAGATCTAAAAATAGAGAGACACTCTGCTGCTTATTAGGCCTATATAAGGCAACAGATCTATCATTTTCAACTTTTCACAGCTGTCAGTTTATTGCTCTGCTGGTTGGTGAATTGATAGAAAAGCGTTTCGTGTAAGAATTCCTTTAGTTGCTCCCTAACCAGAATTAATGCTCGGGGACAGAAACGGACAAGACTGGAAGAAACAACATCACGCAGGTTTGTTTGTGTACTTTCAATAAAAAGCCAATAGTTTGTTTTTTTAAGATTATGTATTGGCATTCTGTGCCTTTTATTAGACAGATGAAAGTGGAGAGACCCAGGAAAGATCGGGACAGAGAGGGGGATCCAAACCCTTTCAGCTAAATTTCAAAACACATCCATTACAGAGTAAACATTTTGTAGGCATTGTATTGCAATGAATGAATTTCAATTGCATTGAAATTGCGATTTCATGCTTTACTTTGTTGATTCACTTTATTTTTTTTTTATTTCAGTTGAACCTGGTTTGGACTGGTTTGTCTTGTTGTCCTTTTCATATTGCATGGGGAAGATCATATATAACAAAGTCTGTGTTTTTAAAGTACATCTGAAATGAGCTACCATTTACTTCTAGACTTTCAGTAACAGTACTTCAGCATGAGTAGAATATTTTGGTTCTTTTTCCACCCTAGAAATAGGCTTGTAATTACTGAGTAGAGAGGGACTTATGTTCCTCCCTTTTAACAAGAGGAGAACTGAAGCGGTCGTCCAAATCCTGGGATATTCTAAGTTTCAAGGGTCAAATGGAATAGATAAGCCAAACGTCACCTTTGGCACCGGCGGATAATTTTAGAAAAGCAGGATCCAGGGGATGAGCGGGAGCAGCAGGCTCCGCTGGGTCTGAAGTTTTAAAAGGTCAGAAGAAGAAGAAGAAGCCCTGTGAATGGAAAAAGTTAAAGTGATACCAATCCTCAAATATACCTTAAGCTCGTTCTTGTTGCACTTTCAACTGTCATATGTGATCCAGCTGAAACTGTTTATTCTGCTGACTAGGCTGGGAGTCTTGCTGTATAGAGGACAGTCGTAACACTGTTTAAAAGCAGTTATTGGTGATGTACTTTGCATTTCTGGGCCCATTCAGTAGTCATTCTTCTTCTTGGTGGATAACCGGCCAATCGTAGACGAGGTGACGTCACCTCCAGAAGTTTCCAGCAGCTCCAGTGGAGTTTGAGAAAATGTTTCAGGATGTAAAACCTCAGCAGGAAAACGTCTTTGGTGTCAGTCCCTCAGAATCAAAGAGCTTCTTTCTAGAGCCGCCATTTTGCCACCGAGAGACGTTCAACAATCATACAGGGAGAAATCCATCGGAGAAGAGGAGAGAGACCGGTTTCTCCACCCAGAGGAGCAGGAGAGAGACCAGAATGCACTGCAGCAGAGAGACAAGTTGGGGTTTGAGTAAGGGTTGGGGTTATCGCTATCACTCTCTCCATCTACACGTAAAAACTGAAGTAAAGTTAGCTTGATAGGTCTATTAGATATTTGGTGGATATTTGTTTTTCCACCTTCAATAACTTGTAAAGCAAATAACTACAACCAGAATGATAAATACATCTTTTTCGTATACACACATTCGCATAAACACTTACGTATAAACACATTCGATAGCTTGTTTCCCATATGAACTAGGTCATATAAGAAAAATACTTTCTCTCATATTGAAAAAAGTCGTTGTAAATCGGTCTTCCTCTTCCAGGAACCACAGATATATTCATTGATGTGCTTGTACTCGTTTGACTTCTGTCGCTGTGGGACAGAAAAAAAAAAAAGCCAAATCTGAAGTGTCTTACATGCTGATCACATCACTCTGTCTTAGGAAATGTCTAAAAGCTTATTATCCTCTCTCTCGGAGCTAAAACTGTCTGATCTGCCGCCTCCTCCCCTCCTGGTTTGGAAAAGCTATTAAACTCATCCTCACCCCCCCCCCCCCCCCCAAGACACTGCAGCTGGACTGAAGCCAACATCCTGCAGAGGGATGAAAAGAGTCCCTCTAGGGGGGGGGGGGGGGGGAAACGCCTTTTGTTTAATGAATTGTCAAAGCAGAGTTAATTCAGCGTGCAGTCGTTTGTATTCTAATGTCACATAAAGTAAAATATAGATTTGGGATGAATAACAATAAGCCCTTAAAGTTACAAAGTGCTATAAAATAAAGGGAACGGAGTAATCAGCCGTAACAAAGGGAAGATACGTGCTGCATGCTCCATAAAGGAAAGTGTCATTTTAAAGGCAAACACATAATCTGGATCTGGAGCCGCTGGGACGCCACAGAGCCCGAGACGAGACGCCCTGCACGATAATGGAAGCACAAAAATCTGAAAGAGCCCAACGTCGGTTAAAAGCCAGAAACACGAATCCTGATTCAGGTCTTGCAGAGAGCTTTCAGGAGGAAAAATGCTCAATGTTCAGGCAATTAACCCACTAGCTTACTGGTGACTGACTGATTAGCTCTACTTTTTCATAAATTAGCACATCCAGGTCCAGTGAAGAGAGTGAGAAGCAGATAGCAAGGCAAGTTTATTTATATAGAGCACATTTCATACACAAAGGCAACTCAAAGTAAGCTTTACTCAAGGTATATAAGACATTGGATAAGAAATACAGGATAAGACAAAAAAAAAACCAAATAAAAAGACATAAAGTGTATAACAAGAGAGAATAAATAAGAATAAAATGCATAAAAAGAGACTTCTGAGTTCTTCTGGGAGTTTGTTGCAGCCATGGTATAGGAATTTAAATTTTCCTCAATTTATATACATACATGATCAAAGATGTTTAATGCAGACAATGTTAAAATGTGATTTTGTTTGAGTTGTTAAATTTAAAGTTATTGTATCTTCAAACCTTTTTTTTTTTTTCCAACTGCAGGAAACGCATCACAGCTGTACTTGCTCCTGATTGGCTCCCTCACTAAAGAATTACTGAAATCCGTCCAATCAGGCCAGTTTGAACTGGAAAGCCTCCACTCAGCAGGTTTGCCTCACTTCAGGGTCTTCATGTTCATTCATTAAATATCCTTTCAACTAAACTACATTCATTTGAAAAACATCATGGGGAACATTACTCTTATTCTGAGCCCTTGTGAATGAAATCTAAACCATGGAAGCTGAGTGTGAAGAGTTCCAAACCTTCTCAGGTAGCTGGCAGCCCAATCCCCTCTTTCGCTGACGCTGTTCTTAACCTTGTTAGCGGCTAATCCTCCTAGGGGCCACATTAACAGCTTTAGCCCAGCCGCTGCAGTGCGCTCATACCCGACAGATTGGCTCTGACACAGAAACACACTCATATCTGAAAGCAAACCACTCCAGTTCCACCTGCGTGGCCCCCGCATGAGCTGTGAACAACCGGCTTGATGTCCCACTCAGCAGCTCCAGTCGATAGTCGCACCGTCACCGGCATCACGGCTGCAGCTGCGATCCAATTTCAAAAACTGAAAAACACACGGCTCTCCAATCCGCTGAAACCCAAACAACTGCCTCCAAAGCCTTTCCAGGTGCTGTGCACTCTGAACAGTAAAGGTCCCGAAAAGGTCTTAAATAGGTGGTACCTTTTTTTTTTTTTTTTTGTGGAAAACCATTTTTGTCCATAGAGTTTGTAACTATAAAATGTTCAACAGGGGGTCTATTATTTTTATTTTTATTATTTGAAAAAATTTGAATGTGAGCCAGTACATTTCCTGTCCGAGCAGTTAAAAAATATAGAAGAATCTTCCCGGTCCAACAAGGGGAAACCTTAAGGTGCAACCTTAAAAGGCAAGAGATCCATTAGAGAAGGTGACGTTTGGTCATATTTGATAGAAGAAAACATAGCGGAGGCATGTATCCCTCCGCTATGTTCTCATCTATAAATAAAAACGCTATTTGGCAAAGTTATGCTCTAAAAAATATGACCAAACGTCAGTTGTTGGATCTGTTCACCAACGTGTTAAATGTCAGTTTTCAGGTTATTTTCTTGCCTCATTCAAATGAATGGGAAGTCAAAATCTGAACACTACAAACTCGTCCAGCTGCATCTGATCTTGGTGAGGAGATTATATTCTGGTTTTCATGGCGGTCAAAGCCGAATAACCCCCATGTTAAAACTAAGTGGAATATTGTTTTAAGTAAAAGTAAAATTACTGACTTACTTACTAATTACGGAAATAATACTCAAAAAAAGCTTACAGCATAGTGAGGAAATGTCATTAGTTTCTTCCATGTTTGACAGAATCTGTACTTGTTTGTTTCTGTCTTACAGCAGAGAAACGTTTCTAGGTAGAACAACAAATGCAAGAACCGCACATCAAAACCAGTCCAGCATCGCACCGATCAGGATTCTCCTACACAGACAAACCCATGAAGGTGCAAAAGCAAAGCAGAGCAGCACTATTTCTATGAAGAGTGGAGAGTCAGACCAGGTTCCTGCAGCACAGCATGAGGTGTTATGGGAGATCAGAGGGTCTTTTTGTGACGCCGGCCCATCCATCACCCCCCCCCCCTAGAGGAGACTCAAACAGAGAGAGGGGGAGTAAACAAAATGTGACAGCAAATTTTTGTTTTTCTGTTTATGGGGAAAGGTCTGACAACTCTGACTCCCGTTGGTTCCCGTCACATAGCAGGTGACAGCTTTCGGTTTTGTCACCACACAAGAACCATGTTGACAGGCGAACGACACACCTATCAGCAGGCCTTTGTTGGCCTGTGAAAACCATGTAACTCTCACCCCATTTTGGTGATTTTCATGTTTGAACTTCTGAAGGATTGCATGCTCACTCTATGGGTTGAGAATATTCTACTTCAACTTCAACTTTCAACTTTATTTGTCCCCCGGAGGGCAATTGGTTTTGCAGCAAGACATACAAGACGGACGTAGATACAAAGCTATAAAGTACAGAGGCACCTACGTAGGGTACATCAAAGGGGGGGGGGGGCTCGGGGAGAACAACAGCGGTCGCAAGTTGACCTTCCCAATGAAAGAATTGCATACAAAAATAAAAGTACCAAAGCGCTTACGCAAATAAAACGCGAATAAAGTGCTGAATTCCGGGACATCAGTTACAATATCAGCATGTCACCAATATAAATACAAACATGAATATGTAAATACAACAGCCTTATGTAAACAACATAACCGACAACGTCATCGTAAACAAAATAAATTCGACATAATTAGCCGAGGTCGCCAACATCGTGAAACAGTGTCACAACCATCACCATCATCATCATCATCATCATCATCATCATCATCATCATCACCATCATCATCATCAAAGAACAACACCATCACTGCTAACTACCCCCCCCTGGCCTGAGTTCAGAAGGGAAATGAAACCCTTTCAGACTCCACTGGATCAACTCAAAAATACATGGTGATCAAGCTGAAAGCAAGGCGAGGTTTTTTTCTTAGTTCCAAAAAAGTTTTTCGTTTTTGGAGAAATTAGGTTTCCCCTCCCCCCCCCCCGACAGTGATGAAGCGCTATTCAAATGTGATCAAACGGGACGTCCTGGTGGATCAGTGGGCTAAGGTCGTACCGTCTAATCGCAACGTCCGGGGTTTCGAATCCAGCCCAGGACCTTTGTCACATGTCATGCCTTCTCTCTCTCTCCCATCTGTCCTGTCTCACTCTACTTGGAACTGTCTAATAAGGGCTGCAACGGGAAATTATTATTATATCTCATTATTATTATTATCTATTTTCATTATCAAATGTCAAAAATAATAATAAATGCCCATCACAAGCTACCAGAACCCAAGGTGATTTTTAAAAATTGCTTACTCAGTTTGACCAGCAGCCAAAAAAAACAAAGGATTCATTTTTTAATGATATGAAACGGAGAAAAGCAGAAAATCTGAACATTTGTGAAGCTGTAACCAGCAAATGTTTGGTATTTTTACTTGCTAAATGACTAAAACGATTAGATTACCAAAATTATATTCGATTAATTTTCTGTCGATCGACTAATCGATTAATTGACTGATCGTTTCAGCACTTTGGCTAATAAAGGCGAAAATGACATCAGTAGGAAAATATATTAAGAACACCGTGAAACCAGAGAGACACAAGACAACCTGCTGAGCGTTAAGAGCTAATCCGTGTCTGTGGTCCCCCAGAGGAGTTGAGGACCGGGGGGGGGCCGGGCCTTCCTGCCCCCTGCCGGGCGCTCCAGCTGCCGGGACACTAATCTGCGCTCCCCCCTGTCCCGGGCCGGCTCTGCCCTTCAAGCCGGTAATCCTGTTAGCAGAAACCCCAGCGAGTTCTAATCCGCCCACATCGCTCGGATCCCCGCAGCCTTCACAGCTCTACAGCCTCTGGGATGCTGGACCCTCGCTGAAGCCCTCAGGTAGGACAGAGAACCCCCCCCCCTGAACCGGACAGACCCCCGCCCCACCCCATACCCCCACCCCACCCTACACCCCCAAAAAACACACAGAGACCTTTGGCTGTCATCAAACTTGTAGACGCACTATGAACTTGCTGCTGTGTTGGGTTTTCAACTGGATTTCAGGATGATCAAAATTTGTGAGTCGTGAGCACTGTCAGGATTTGCTGCTGTTGTGTTATTGGATTTATTTGATCATTTTAAAACAAGTTACATATATACAATGTAATATAATACAACTGATTAAAAAAACTATTGAGGATAAAACACAAGAAAGTACAAGACTTGTTTCCATTGTGGTCCTTCAGTCCTAGAAGGCCGTGGGACCGACAAGTAGTTTTCTGTCCTCCTGGCATTTAGTTTTTTATTCATGGGGAAAGTTTTTGCGACTTTTCCCAGCCACGACAGCAACACCTCCTCCTAGTCTAGGTAAAACAATCTGTCGCATTGTTCTCGTGACCCATATCAAAATCTATTCTTTTTCACCCATATTAGGGTTAGACCGATACATCAGTTTGACGATATACTGGACCGATATAGGGCTGGGCGATATGGACAAAAATCAAATATCACAATATTTTTGACCAAATACTTTGATATCGATATTGCGACAGTATTGCAGGGATGACTATTGGTGCTTTCACAAAATATTTACACAATGAGATTTTTGATAAATAATCATCAGTAATGTGGATATAATGACTAAGTGGGTAAAGGCAAATAATAGAACAGCTAGAACAGTCTGGTAAGTTCAGAAAATGACATCACTTTACTGTAATGCAGCCTTTAAAACCAGGAAAAGACACTTATGCCATATCACCATATTACGATATCCAAAATCTAAGACGATATCTTGTCTCATATCACGATATCGATATAATATCGATATATTGCCCAGCCCTACGATATACTAGGGCTTTTATTAAATATCATCCAGTCAGTGTCGTCCACCTCTGATTTGATGCAGGTTCCTCCTGACCACAGCTACAGAAACACAAATTGATTCTTCAGTTAAAAGCAGTAATGTATCCCAGAGTTTCTCTACCATTGAATATGTGTGGTGGGTCAACCTGCCTTAAAGAGCTGCTGACACTAAAAGAATTTCAGTGGTTCCACTGGGTTCAGTGGAGAGTTTTAGTGTCCCATAATGCTCTAAATGCTGTTTCAGAAGCTTTCCCAGCCTGACATGGATTGTTTTTTTGGAGCATGAAAATGGTCAAATTTAAAGATATTGAATAACAGCAGGGAATATTGTCTATCTGCAGCTTCAGTGTGAAAACATCGGTGTCAGCCTTCAGAAACACATATCAGTCCAACCTCAGTCCAAATACTAAACTGACTTCAGTTATTGGAAACGTTTTGCTAGCTCTGACGTAGGGCTGAACAATTAATCTAAATTTTATCGAAATCGCAATATGGCCTACTGCAATTTAGGCGCAATATTTGTGAAAGGTGAAATGTGTGTCAAAATACCATTTTGAATGAAATATTGTCGTTCTGCAGACCTAAGAAAACATCTTTGTTTGGTACAGATCCCCGCAAAAATCACACCATAATCATTTTAATATGTTTTTCAATGAAAATGAGAATAATGATGTAAAAATTATCATTCCCTCTAATATCGCAAATCATATTGCAATTGCAATATCAGTCAAAATCATTGCAATTAGATATTTCTTCAAAATCCTACTCTGACGAAGGTGACCATGTAGCAGTGCAGATACATGTCTACTTTACTTATTCTCTCTTATACACTTTATCTTTTTATTTGTTCATTTTATTATTATTATTCATCTAATGTCTTATACCTTGTGTAAAGCACTTTGAATTGCCTTTGTGTACGAAATGTGCTATAGAAATAAACCTGCCTTGCCTAGCATTGCACAGCGGCTGACTGACTGACTGACTGACTGACTGACCTTTCTTTCACCCTAAAACACCTCAACCAGCCAATACTGTGTTTCCTTTAGTGCCAGTTAAAGCAGCCTTTCTTTTAACATGTTGTTGCAGGTGAAGGTCTGTGGGGGTTTCTGCTTCTCTGATCTGCAAAAAACAAAACAAAAAAAAAAAAAACCTACAAATTATGACACTAGACATCTGCACTTTTTGAAATGTTCTCATCCCGTGTGCAGAATGTGACGCGGCTATTTCCTACCGTCAAACACCTCCTGTCGCTAGATTAGGGTCATGCCCACTCAGCGCTAATTGAGAGTGACACTCAGCCAAACATGATCTGAACACCTCACGCAGAAGAGGGAGAAGGTGGGGGGGGGGTAGAGATATACACCGCCCGTCAATTTTGGGGGCACGTTACCTTTTCAAAAAAAACTTTAAAGTATTATTGATTTTCTCTGTTATTTTTCAATGAAGAAGTGAGGGAAAAAAAGTGCTTGCAATGCTTTTGTTAACATAAAATAGATGGTTCCTAGTACTTTGGATCTGCAGTATTTAATCAATCAATCAAGTGTTTCTTTGCTGTGAAGAGAAGGTTATCATCACAAATATTTGCATGTATGATTTTTTTTCTCCAACTAAAACCTAGTTAGTCTTTAATGGGTTCAGTTTTTCCAAACCGATGATGAAAACTTTAACTTCTTTATTAAAGGTCCCATATGGTGTAAAGCAGGACTCCCCTTGCCTCTGTGATGATAAAGGAGTTGGATGGTCTATCTAAACATGGTGAAAGTATCAAAACTAAATCCACACAATCCATATTAGAAAAGCGAGCCTCTAAACGAGAAATAATAGACTAACAAAGTGTTTTTTTTCAAAGCGGTTGAGCGGTTGTCATCGTTTATTTACCGGAGAGTTTTCCCTACCTGTAGCTGCCCGGGCCGCGGCGTCTCACGTTTCACTCTCAAAACGGTTAGCCAATCAGAACAGAGGGGTCGTTAATATTAATGAGTCTTAAAGACACAGTGACAGAAACAGCCTGTTCTTGGTAAGGCTCAGAGAGATGCTGGAAAATGAACGTGGAGAAAATGGATTGAGAGTGTTTTTTGGTTCATGACACCACACACACAGCTTTGAATGGACCTCAAGACACAAAATAATATGGGACCTTGAAACAATTTCAAAAGCTAGGTGTCCCCAGACTTTTGGCGGGCGGTGTCTTTTGACTGGCTTGTTCTTCTTGACAGTGAATCTTCCTCAGGAGCTCAGCTGTCTGTGTGTGTGTGTTGTTGCTCTTCAGGATGTTGAGCTGGGTGGTGAAGGTGGTTCCCCAGCCCCCTGAGCTTCCTGCCAAAAAAGTCGAAGAGGAGAAGGAGAAACCGGCCGCCCCGCCTCCCGCTCCTGCCCCTTCCCCCGCCCCTCCTCCCGCCCCCGCTCCTGCTCCTCCACCCGTAAGTCACACCGTTTGTTTACATGTGTTTCTATGTCTCACTAATCTCACGATACGATTCAATACGCATTATGTGGCTCTAGATTCGATACAACCAGGATACGATGTGATCAATAAAAGTTCAGTGACAACAAAGTCTGACTGTGCAGAATTCTGTTTATTTCTGAGACTCAAATCTTTCTAGCGATGCCATTGGCTGCTAGAATGTAAACAACAATTTAAAAATGTCATTACAAAGTGACAATAATATAATTTGGATGGAGAGCTTGTGAAACTGTGATGGTCAAGAGTCTCATTTTTGATTACTACAGCAGAATAACTGATGTCAATATACATTTTTCTGCCCCATGATATGGATTGTCACATTTTTGTATTGTGATATATTGAATTTTTATATATCGTCCCATCCCTACTTTTTATATCCACTGGTATATGGTACTATGTTTTCAGTTTGGGCTAACCAGTATATGCTGTACATGTCTTTATGTGATGCATTTATACTAATATATTTAGCCTCCTATGGTCTTACTGTGTTCTTGCCTTGTTTCTATCCGTTTTA
Source organism: Centroberyx affinis (assembly GCF_046629955.1). Taxonomy (NCBI): domain Eukaryota; kingdom Metazoa; phylum Chordata; class Actinopteri; order Beryciformes; family Berycidae; genus Centroberyx; species Centroberyx affinis. Next base: position 61,336 of record NW_027282254.1, read on the forward strand.
TTTTGCTGTTTCATTTTATTTTAATGTTAAGCACTTTGTGTTCTAAAAAGGAGTGCAATACAAATACGTTTATTCTTATAGTTTTCTATTATGTGTCAAATAATAGCACTTTTGTGTGTCTGAACAGGAGAAGAAAGTAACATTTCAAGATGAAAGCAAAAATGGTAAGGTGTCAACATGATTAACAGAATGTGTCTGTAGATCAATCCTCTGCTTCACACTGATCAGATCGCTTCCTGCTTCACAGCTCCGAGCGCTGACAAGATGAAACAGGATGCACAGGGCGCAGAGGAGACCAGGTGAGTTACCCAGCCATCCATAACTCAATATCATCATTCATCTTTCAGTAACATCAAATCGTGAAGACAAAATGATATCAAGCTATCATGAATTAATGATAAAAAAGAAAATTCTAATTAAAACGTCAGAGAATATTTTCGCCCAGCTATAATCTATAGCTATCAGAGGTGTGACCAAGTCAGTCTCACGTTTTGAGGCACAAGTCTCAAGTCAAGTCTCGAGTCTAAATGTAGAACAGCAAGTCAAGTCAGAACAAATCAAGAGTCCAGTATCAATTTAATATCTTAAAGAAAACTAAATATCTAGGACTTTTCAATGCAATATGGTTTTAATAGGATAAAAACTTGGTAAGAGCATCATGAGTTTGATTTCTATAATCAGTTTCAACTTCAATAAATTCAATCATTCCATACAAATTCAGAAAACAGAATTTAAATTCAGTCGTCTGCTGGAACAAATCTCATCACTTTCAATCTGAGTCATTTACACAAACACAAGATCTCAAGTCAAGACTTTAGAAACCTTTTCAAGTCATCAGAGTACAAGTCAGAGTCGAGTCCCAAGTCACCAGAACCCAAGTCAGGTCAAGTCTCAAGTCTGCTCTTCATGCATCAAGTCTACTAAAACTAAAATTAAAATCTCCTTCGACTCAAATTAGCAACAGAGAACTAAACAGAATAATTGACAGTTTCATCCTTATCCTTCTCCCAGTTACTTATTTTGTGAAACAGGTACAAGTTTAATAATATAATCTAGTAATAATAAAATAACAATGAGAATAAAATGTCTTGGGCCGTTTCACCATCTCCGGATATTTATAAGGAGCGTTTAACTTTGCAAGCAGAATTTGACACATTACTACCAGACCAGGTTACTGAACTGCTTGCCAAGTCTAGGAGCACTTACTACGAACAGGGAGATACAACCAGTAAATGATTAGCTCACAAACTACGTCAAATATCATCATCACACCAGATTCCTAAAATTCATACATCGTCTGGGATATCATTAGACCCCAGGGGGTCTGAGTTCAAGAGATTTTACCAGTCTTTATATACCTCTGAAAATGAAGCAGACGTGTTAGAATTGGATGATTTCTTCCACTCCCTTGCTGTGCCTTTAGTCAGCTGTGATTTGGTTGAAAAATTAGAGCAACCTATCACTGTTGGAGAATTGTCTAATGCTGTCAAATCCCTTCAATCCGGGAGAAGCCCAGGGCCTGGCGGCTATTCAGCTTTGAGTTTTATGAAAAAGCTTTTTTCCAAAATAGCCCCTATTCTAATTGAAATGTACAATGAAGCATTAGTAAATGGTACTCTTCCACAAACTCTCACTCAGGCAACTATTTGTCTTATTCTTAAAAAAAAACAAAGACCCTCCAAAGTCCAATTAGCTTGGTAAATGTCGACTATGAAATTCTAGCCAAACTTCTGGCAACGCGACTGGAATTAGTCCTCCCATCAATTATCTCTCCTGATCAAACAGGATTTATTAAAAATAGACACTCAGAATTATATACTGCCATTTGTTTGACTTGGGGGAGGGTTCAGTTGTTATAATGTGTTAAATGTATAAAATCAATAAATAAATGTTTAAAAAAAAAAAAAAAAAAAAAAAAATAGACCCTCATTCTTCAATCTTCGACGATTATTTAATATCATATATAATCCCTCCAATAAAATGCGTCTTGGTGGGGAATTGGGAGAAAGGGGAGAATGAAGAAATAATAACAACAGGGAGACAATATAGGCCTATGTATGTCTTCTAGCCTTAACCCTAACCCTAACCGTTTAAAAGTGAAAAAGCGGAAAAGTTGAAAATAGGAATCTATCCCGGAGCTGCTCTAGTCTTCTTCAGAACTGACTCTGGTTCTGGTCAGAAGTGCCTTCTGCTGAACAGGAGATATCAGAGTTTTGCCTGTGGACAGACTGAGGATTTTCACTGCAGTCTGGAAACCTTTGATGAACTCCTCACACAGGAGTCTGAGAGAAGGGACGGCAAGCTGCTGTGACCGAGTTTTAATGTTGTGTGTGTGTGTGTGTGGGGCGCTGGGGGCGGGGCAAGAGGGCTTTTTGCTTGGTTTTATTTCTGTTTTTTTTTTTTACTTGTTTCACCCACTCCTTACCCTTTTTATTTACTCATGTATTTAGTTGTTTGGTTGTTTATGCAGTCATTTTTTGTTTTGTTTTGTGTAAAATTTAAAAAAAAAAAAGATGGTCCATTGTTGGTTTGCCCTAAGGTTTCACACAAAAAAAAGGGAAAAACAAAAACTCAAACCTCCACCAACAATGAATAATTCTTGAACTGACTGTCTCACCCAAACACATCATCCCTGTCACTTCAATTTTAAATTAAATTGATTTCTTGACCCTGCAAACATCCCCTTAGGATTTAGAATCAAGTCTCTATCTCAGCTAGTTTCATAGTTATGGCACAAAAAAAAAAAACATAATCATCTAATGGTGGAAATAAAAAAAAAATCTAATCAGTTGCTCCTTGGCCTGAGGCTGATCTGTCCGCCAAATTTAATGGAAATCTGTTAATAAAGTTTTGATATATAAAGTTTTGATATATAAAGTTTTGATATATTCTGCTGACAGACAGGCAGACAAACTAGCCAGCAGGTGAAAACATAAGCTCCTTGGCAGAGGTAAAAAAACAAAAAAAAACGTACGAAGCCACGATGTAAAAGTCGACTAAATGAGCTCTCTTCCCCTCTGCCCAGCGCCCAGGCAGGAGTGCTGACGTGGATCTCCCAGGGCCTGAACAGCGCGCTCCCTCAGCCTGCAGGGACGCCCAAGACCGGCAGGGCCAACACCGCCGCCGCCGCCGCCGCCAAGGTGAGAGGCCCCCCCCCGGAACCCCGGTGCTGCGTTCAGGGTCACGTGGGGAAGAAGCGTAAAAAAAAGAACGGGGACGACGCGTTTATCTCGTTGGAACGGCTGCAGAGTTGAATTTTATTGAAGGATAAACCCCTTGAGATGAATAAAACGTTCAAAATATTATATGAATTTAAAAACAACTATAAACGAAGTGCACTGACTGTGATTTCCGCACTTCATCAGCGCCCACAGAAAATGTATCCATTTATCATACTTGTAATTGTATTGTATTGTATTTCCAGTAAATCCGATATGACAGGAACGCGGCCAGTGGTGGAAAGTAACTAAGTACATTTACTCAAGTACTGCACTTAAGTACAATTTTGAAGTACTTTACTTGAGTATTTCCATTTTATGCTACTTTGTACTTATACTCCACTACATTTTAGAGGGAAATATTGTACTTTTTACTCCATTACATGTATTTCACAGCTATAGTTACTAGTTACTTTTCAGATCAATATTTTCTTATTTAAACATTTGATCATCTTTATAAAATCACTATAAAATAACATTGTTATAGATTAGACTACCCAAAAGTATAGCTAAATTGTTAAGATTAGCTTCACGTTGACAACTTTAAAATGCTGCTTACATGTACATGTATGTCAATAAATCAGTATTAATATTCCAATAATTTATGAAAAATATAACTCTCTAAATGGGGACAGTTTGCATAATGAGTATGTTTACTTTGATACTCTAAGTACATTTTGCTGCTAATACTTATGTACTTTTACTTAAGTAAGATTTTGAATGCAGGACTTTTACTTGTAATGGAGTATCTTTACATTGTTGTATTGCTACTTTTACTGAAGTAAAAGATCTCAGTACTTCTTCCACTACTGAACGCGGCTGACCTGGTGTCAGTTTTTGCAAATGATTAATTGGTAATTGTCCATGGACTCTACGGATCGGCCCTGGACCGTCCGTTCATCTATTCGTTTCTATAACGTTTGCTAGAATTACAGCTCAAAATAAGGTGACATATTGGTTCCTGATTGGCCCAGACGGGACTTCATTATTCATGAGGGACGACATGTTTGCTGTTGCCTTGTTCAGAGTTCAAGTCACACACACTTTATGATAATGTTCTCGTTCCTCTCCTTCTATTTTCAGGAAGAAAATGCAGTAAGCAGGTAAAATACAGTGTGTGTGTGTGTGTGTGTGTGTGTGTGTGAAAGCACTACTTTGTATTAGCTGTGTGTGTGTTAATCTAATAGTAGTTTACTGATATTCCTGTTATGTGTTCTCTATCTCCTCTGTGGACGACAGTAAACCAGGAGAAGAGTGAGTAATTATGCAACCGAAATGCAAATGCAACGCCAGATACTAAGCTGCTTTATGAATCCGCGGCATCAGCATGCAGACTGCACAGTCCATTAAAATTAGTGGGAATTGCACGGTAGACTGATGGTATCACACTGAGCTTTGAACATAGAAAGTGCTAAAAACCGTTGATGAAAACAAAGTAGGCCTTTGTTTCCGTTAACAAAATCAACCCCCTGTGTCAGCTCTGCAGCACTCATCCCATACAGAAAGGTTTTATAAGAGTCATGGAAGGTCTGCCCTCTATGATTTGTATATGTTTTGCATTTATAGCTTTTATTGGTAACACTTTACAATAAGGGTCACTAAGTTAAGGGTTAGTTAATGCTTAATAAGCATTAACTAACCCTTAATTAACAGTTAACTAATGTGTCTGGTAATCATTTACTAATGGTGTTCATGTTAACTAAGGTATTCATTTATACATTATTCAATAGTCATCTTTATAAACTATTAAATAATGTATAAATTAATACCTTAGTTAACATGAACACCATTAGTAAATTACACATTAGTTAACTGTTAATTAAGGGTTAGTTAATGCTAATTAAGCATTAACTAACCCTTATTAAGCATTAACTAACCCTAAACTTAGTGACCCCTTGTAACAACGCATTATGTAATAACACCGCATTATGTAATAACTCAACAAAATGTAATAAATTTTCACTTCATTATGTAATAACACCTGCATTTTGTAATAATCTGCCGCATTTTGTAACACACAGCCTGAACGCAATATGTAATAAATAGATAGATTAGATGTTTGTGTCAGTATAACACAAACATCAAAGTACTGGTACACACAAATGTCAGGAGACACACACACACACACACATTTATTACAAAATGCGGGTGTTATTACATAATGTGGTGTTATTACATAATGCGGTGTTACACGAAAGTGTTACCCTTTTATTGCTTTTATACCACAAAACCTATAAGCCCAACATGACTTACAAGGCTCATAGTGGAGTTTTGTCAAGTTTCCACTTGCATATAAGAAACACAGCTTTATATAAGGCAGAACATATACACATTTTGCTAGATTCTTGTAAATCTTTTCCATATGGGATCTCTCTGCAGTTTGCATAAAAAAATGAAAATCCATTGCAAAATTAACTGCCCTTCCCGTAGTTAACACTGATGGCTGTGGGCTCCTTCAGTCAACTCAGTAACTCAGCATGTTTAGATTAAATGACTGAGTAGAACGGTCATGTTGCAGTAATTTCATTGCCGTTCAAAATTACTTTTTAATTAGGTGAATCGAAACAGAACTTATTCTTACTTGCAGATTTTACACCTGCGGACGGCCTGCAGCTCGTCAACGGAGGCTTTTCTGCACTCGGCTTTTTCCCCCTCAGGCTGCTAACCATGCTGCTTCCTTGGCCCTGCAGTGCCCCCTAGTGCTCATGCCAGGCAGCCCGGCACAGTGGCTGCCAATGAGGTTTTCTGTCGATCAATCCTTTTGTGTGTTTTGGGGGGGGGTTTTTTTCCTTCCGCAGACGAGGAATGATCGGTTGGCTCGTCCAGGGATTGGAAAAAGTGGTTCCGCAGCCTGAGGGGAAGAGCAAGGAGGCAGCTCAGCCTGAGGAGGTGACAGAGGTAAGAGATGATGTCCTTTAATAACACGTTAACACACACACACACACACACACAGCAGCACAGCGTGGGCGTCCGGTTGAATTATGGGTGTCCTCTGACCCAAGAAGGTGTAATTAGGTACAACAGTAAAGACAGAGCAGGATTTGAAGGCCTTGGAGGAGACCGACTCGAGATCTTATTGACAACGCCTCCAAAAACCTCGGGATATGATGGAAACCAAATCACTCTCTTCTGGTTCACTGAATTTTTTTGTCTAGAAATGATTAATATTATGAACTGTAAAAAGCCTATTGACTAGTAAGGTTTTGCATGGAAGGCATTTCAATTTAGGATTCAGAAGTGAGCAAAAGTGCCAGAGGTTAAAGGGGAACTGAAAAAGATAGAAAGGTGACCAGTGGGACTGATATGTAGCTCATGTGGATGTAGAAATGAGTCCACAGATTCACTGACACATTCATTGTCAGTGGCACACTTCCACAGTTGGACTTTAAAATAAGAGGAAGAACACCTGCTCTGAACTGTGCCTGGAACCTGAAAATAATAAAAGAAAATTCCTGTATGAAAGCCACTCCAGCACCTGTCAGTCATCTTGATGAGTTAAAGAAGCAGATGGCAAACACACAGCAAATTAAAAAAAGCAATGTTGTGTTTTTGCATGTTTAACTTTGCTGTTGTTTCTTTTCTTCCTGCTCCTCCGCTGTTGTTGTTGTTGTTGTTGTTGTTGTGGCTGACAGCCTCGCCCTGACAGCCACAACCAGCAACCCGTCGGCAACGCCCAACCAGCATGCCCACCACCCATGGTATACGCCCCAAAATGTCCCCTACATTACTGCTATTTATTTATTGACCCCCATGGCGGCCATTTTGAACCCTCAGTGTGGGAAACTGTACCCGAAAAACTGGCATATACATATACAGTATATGTATACGTGTGTGTGTGTGTATGTATACATATACTGTATATGCATATATACATAAATGTAAAATGTTACTTCAACACATAAGTGAGGACTAGACCTAACAAAATTAGCTAGCAATCTCACCAACCACAAGATTACTGAATATAGCAGGGAAGTTATTAGCTTATGGACTAGCTAGCTACCTGGTCTAAATTACAGTCTACCTATAGTGGGCCAAATATATTTTCTTAAAATGTGAAGCTATATTCTATGGAGCCCCTAAAGTCCCGAAAGGTGATATTTTATTATCTTGTGCGCACAAGATAATAACTTGTTCCTAGATAATTAACTAACACAAGATAAAAAATATCACTTTTTGGGACTTTAGGGGATACTCCTTAGGATTCTTGAAATCTTTTAGTTTCTACATAAATACGTACAAAATGGCTGCCGTGGGAATAAGGAATGAAGCAAAGCCTGCGAAGCTAGCAGTCAGCTGACCCACTCTCTGCTCCTGCAGCTCTTATCCAGCGCGCCCCCCCCCCCCCTCAGTAAGACGGTCTGTTTAAGCTTCCTGCACATGCTCAGTCTCTCTCTCTCACTGCCATGCTGCTGTTCTCTGCTGCTCACCTCCATGGTTTCATCATCTCACCTCCACCCAGCCTCCACCTGCAGGCTCTGAGTCCAGGTCTCCCCCCGGGGTGGGAAGTTCCCTGTCGTCACTCCCTGTCAAGATCAGAGCCTAGACTCCATACTAAACTATATTTGCATTCATTCTTAATAATCCGCGTATGTGAGTTTGCTGACTGAACTATTGTTACTTTAATGTAAAAAAAAAAGTTGCATGTGTAGCTGTAAATGTTGTGCCTGCTGTATGGACTCGTTTGCCTGATATCAGACAGAACTGCCAACTCGTTCCACTCCATTTCCATCTTCAGTTGATGCTGATTGGCTAATCGTTAGCCCCCCCCCCCCCCCCCCCCCCCCCCGGCGCTCATTGGACCTATCATTTTTCAACCGAGAAACCGCTGTTTCATGTCACGATGCCAGACCAGAATCAGTCAACTGGGAGGTGTGGGGGCGGATTCAAAGGTCTGGACCCAGACAATGGACTTGTGGGTCGGGGCTCGGTCTGTCTCACTCCACCCAGCTGTGCCTGCAGGCTGGAGCAGCCTCGGTCTCGCTAGCTTAGCCGCCTCATCATCTGCTTAACACACTCTTCCAAAGCTAATCCCGGGCTTACAGAGCCGCTCCTGCAAGCAGTTTCCTCTGCAACACTTGTCTCTTGTCTCATTAACCTCATGTTGACTCTGTCTAAATGTCTGTTTCCCCTCAGGTGCAAGAGATGGCAGCTGTACCAGGTGAGGATAGCGTATGAGTATTGTTGTTCATGGAGCCGCAGACACAGAGAGCCGGCCAGGACGCTGCCTGCTGTAAAGTGACAGCTGTCTGTCTCCCTCTCTCTCTCCAGATGCAGAGCCTCTTCCTCACATTCCTGTGGTGGAGGTTGTATCAGATCGCGAGGAAGACACAGACAACAACAAGCCATTCCCACCCAGGTGTCTGTCCAACTATTAGGGTTTGACCAGTATGGCTTTCTAAAGGCCAATACTGATATTTTGAGCCGATAATATGTTTGAAATTGACCATTGTTATGCCCCCCCCCCAAAAAAAGTTAGCATTTTCACCCAGAATTTGATTCTTGTCAGGGTGGAAAAGTTCTGGAACAGCATTTAGACTATGATGGGACACTAAAACTCTCCATTGAAATTCATTGTGTCAGCAGCTCTTTAAGGCAGAGAGACCCACCACTCCTATTCAATGATAGGGAAACTCTGGGATACATTACTGCCTTTAAATAAACAATTAATTTACGTAAAACATTACTGAATAATTACAAGAAAAAATAAAATGTCCTGTCAGGTTTTTCTGTAGCTGCAATCCGGTCGTAGTATCAGCCAAACCAATGTAATGTGTGTTCATCATTCTAACGTGTGTGTGTGTGTGTGTGTGTGTGTGTGTGTGTGCATCGCAGGGTGATTGAATGGATAAAGCACAGCATTGAGAAGGTGGTCCCCCAGCCAGAGATCCATATTCATGTGAAGCCAGACGGCACAGCGAAGAATCCCCCGACTCCCTGTAAAGGTAAAACCTTCTGTGCTGAGCTTCGGTTATACTCAGACTTTATCTCTGTTTGTTGTGGTAATCCTGTAATCTCATCGTCACGGTGTAATTTCATGATAATGAGAGGGAACAGATGTGACTAACCCGACTTCTTCCCCCCTGCACAGCTGAGGCTCCGGCAGCCTCTCCAGCACCGAAACCAGCAGCCGACGGAGAAATGTAAGTCCTGCAGGCGCACTCATCCCAAAATCTGTTGTCAGGGTTAGTTTGGCTCTGAGAGTTTCAAAATCAACACTATGCAAGTGTTTCTGTCAGTTCACACTCATCAGAGTTTAAAGGTCCCATATGGTGTAAAGCAGGACTCCCCTCGCCTCTGTGATTCTAAAGGAGTTGGATGGTCTATCTAAACATGGTGAAAGTATCAAAACTAAATCCACACAATCCATATTAGAAAAGCGAGCCTCTAAACGAGCCATTAACCCGGAGAGTTTTCCCTACCTGTAGCTGCCCGGGCCGCGGCGTCTCACGTTTCACTCTCGAAACGGTCAGCCAATCGGGAACGGAGGGGTCGTTAATATTAATGAGCCTTAAAGACACGGTGACAGAAACAGCCTGTTCTCGGTAAGGCTCAGAGAGATGCTGGAAAATGAACGTGGAGAAATGGATTGAGAGTGTTTTTGGTGCATGACACCACACACACAGCTTTGAATGGACAGAAAGACACAAAATAAAACTCTGGAGAGTGGAGAATATGGGAGCTTTAATTTAACACTTTTGATGGTTTTGAGCAGCGGCCCCAGCGCCACATCAGCACTTATCAACACCAAATAATTGTCACTGAAAAATAAAAATTTTACTGTGCTGCAATGTGTTCAGTTTTTCTAACGCTGCTTTCTTTTTCTTGTTTCCCTCACAGTGTTGCAGATCAGCAGCCCAAGTAGGTGACAACATGGGCGTTTGGTGGATGTGTTTATCCAACCTGATACACTACACACTGTTGTGGTTCTAATATGAAATTCAGCTCTATGTAACATTATTCAGATGGAAAAGAGAGAAGTCCTGAACGTAGCATCTGTCTCTCCCTGTAGTATCTAACTTCCTTTTCAAACTTCACACATAGTAGATTTCCTAATGCAGGTAAACCTCTGCTTTGTAATGTTATGATGCAACTATTTTGCAGAGCTGAATTTCTTTTTTCTTCTTGTTTTATTGTATATTACTTCTGTGGGATTATTAACTCTATATTATCTCTATTTAAAGGAAAATTCCACCCTAAAACACTTTAACACTGTTAAAAACACCTTGCATTTCTGGGTCCATTTAGTTGTTTGGTGTATTTTTCTTCTTCTTGGTGGATAACCGGCCAATCGTAGACGAGGTGACGTCACCTCCAGATGTTTCCAGCAGCTCCAGTGGAGTTTGATATGAGAAAATGTTTCAGGATGTAAAACCTCAGCGGTAAACGTCAGGTTTTTGGTGTCAGTCCCTCAGAATCAAAGAGCGAGGGCTTCTTTCTAGAGCCGCCGTTTCGCACCGAGAGACGTTCAACAATCATACAGGGAGAGATCCATCGGAGAAGAGGAGAGAGACCAGTTTCTCCACCCAGAGGAGCAGGACAGAAACCAAGGGCCAGTTGCATAAAGATAGACCTGGTCTTAGACTTAAATGTGACCTTAAGTCAAACATTTACCTGTTCCTTCTTCTTCATTGTTGTAGATCTCTAGTAGTTTGTTTCTGTCTCTAAGGATTCTCTCTTCTTCAGACTCTTTCCAAAAACCAAAAATTTGCCATTTTTTATTAAATAACTTCTCACTCTGACAATTAGGCCACTCGTTGCTATAGCAACAAAGCTCTTAACCCAAGCTTAGCCAGCGGGAGTGTGGCTAACTTTTCTACCTCAAAATAAGTCACTCTTAATATTTAAGCAACATACAGTCTAAATTAGACTAATCTAACCTGTGAAGACCAGTCTAAGGCTTAGACTAGTCTTAAACTAGCTTTATGCAACTGGCCCCAGAATGCAATGCAGCCACAAGACAGGTTGGGGTTTGAGTAAGGAGTCATAGACACGCCCCAGTGTTCACAAACTAGTCTGCTGGCTAACTGTATTTATTTGCCCATACGGCCACTTTTGATTGAAAGCCAGTTCACGCCTGTTCTCTGCAGGTGGACAAAAGGCATTCTGGGAAACGTCGGAAATTACTAAAGGCAGTAGAAGTAGACCAGGCAGTTTTAGGGAAAGTGGGTTCACCGAGAAAGTAAACGACATCACAAAATAACATTGACCATCGCAGTTTGACGAGATCTAACAGTGGAAGAGGATCTGAGTGGATGGGTGGAGTTTCCTTTAAGGAGTGTGTTGGAGTTTGACTGAGGAGGATAATGTCTAACATCTCTGTGTTTTTCCCCAACAGTGTGGTGGGCTGGATCGTCCAGGGCTTCGGCCGCATGTTGCCGCAGCCTGTGGCAAAGACGGTGAGTCACTGCAGAGGATGATAGGTCGAGACTTAGGCTTAGATTTCATACCAAGAAAAATGACCATTACCATACCGTTAAAATACCACTCAGACTAGTCACGGTTCACTTCAGTTTCAAAGCTCGTTTTGTCAGGACAGGAGAAGCCAGTTTTCTCAGTGTCACCACAACACAGTTACTGCGATTTGGCAGCGTAGCTCATACACATAAATCCAGTTTGGCACAGCAAACCAGAACTGGCTATATCTTTCCTGTGTTTGTTCTCCTGCAGGACAGCGGTGATGAAGTGCAGAACAGTAAGTAACCAGCTCTCCACAGCTTGCTCCCCCCCCCCCCCCCCACATACACATACACACTTAGATTCAGTACAAACCACAAAACTCTAATGCAATGCGAGAGGAACTGAGCACACTTCAGGTGACACTGAGGAGCGTTCCATGTGTATTCAGAAGCCATGTGAGGAGATAATTCAGTTTATGGATGGAGTAAGATAATGATAAGGTGAAAATGTATTGATCCCCAGGGGGAAAATTGGGTTATTGTAGCAGCAAAAGTAAAAGTAAAATTGAAGAAAATGGAATGTAAGCACACAAATAGATTAAAAATAAGCAGTAAAAACAAAATAAAAAAACATAATCATGCAATAAAATAGAATATAAAAATTATGTAAACATATGCTGACAGAAATTTCAACATGCTTAAGGCTTGGTCACATCTGATTTCACCCAACGAATAAAGGCGAGGTCAGACTTTGCACTAAAGTGTGCAAAAAAAATTGCTTTGCCTCTCATTCACTTCCATTGAAAACTTTGACCTGTGAATTCGAATTTAGCTACAAGCATTCTAGTTATGTAGACACTGTCACTGCCATCAGAGACTCCTCCATGTTGGATTTTCTCTCACAGGTCCACATGCCAGAATGTGGGTTTTAGATCAGAGCGTTACTAGTTGTCTCCTTTACAGAGACTCCAGAGGGGAGGCGGCATGTGTACAGGGAATTATGGCGGTGTGCATTGATTGAAGTGATTGATTGGTTGATGGGTTTATGTGTTGATAGGGGTTAGTGTCCGTGACGAGGCCGACTCTAACCGGCTCCTCTTCTCCTTTTGTTTCAGGGGGGAAGGCGCTGAGAGCCCCTTAAAATAAAAGGAGAAGGAAGAGTGTGGCAGAGTCGCTCACACACACACACACACAGACAGAGACACAGACAGCACAGCAACACACTCACTATCACACTGAAGGACAGACAGACCAGTTTGTACTCAGCGACACCATGACTCAGTCCGATAGTCATAACAAATTGCTCTGCAAAGCACTAATGCTTTCAGTTCTTGCGCAGCTACGATGCATAATGCACTTTTCCTGTTCACTCACCAATATCACTGACACAAAAACATGGAATGAAACATGAAATATTATAAGATATGATGTGACTTTTGTTTTCCGTGTATTTAAGCAGATGTAGTCCATGAAAATGATTGTACAAAATGACATAAGGTAGTGTTTCCCGATATTTACTCTGTGATTTTCTATTCTGAGATGAACATACAGGATGATCACTGAAAGTTCAATCTCTATCCACATCTCAATATATGTCATGTAATGAACTATGAAATGCCTGAACCCCATACTGCTTAATTCTCTATGCTGTAATAGCTAGAGGGGGCTTCAACACTGAGTGATCACAGTGAGTCCAGTAATGAAACGTTTACACATTTGCCAATTATTGCTATTTCACGCTAGAAACCACCCACATGCTTTGGCTTGCATATCACTGTAGGACACAATAAAACAAATCGGGACTGTAAAGGACTTTGTCACAGAGGAGTAGCTCAGACTGACTGTAGGTATTATGGGATTACTCACTGTTCTTTCGTCACAGGCTGTTGCTAACTAAGCCCAGGCAGCTAACTCAGTGCAGATGTTATTGCAGTATATGCAGTGTGATTATGAAAATAAAGACATGGATTGGAAAAAAAAAAGTGTTGAGTGTTATCGTTATGTTGTCTGACAGAGCAGGGAATTAGGGGAATGGGTTATTACATCAATAAATCAATCAATCAATCAATCAAACAATATACTGTATTTGCCAAAGCATGACACTTTTGCTCTGTATGTGCATAATAAATACAATGCTGTTGACAACCTTGTATCTCCAAAATGTCAACTTTCCAGGAACTAAGAAGAACAGTCTTGTTGTTAGTTTGACCATCATGCATTTTCCAGTTTATCTTATTGGTAAATTTCATAATCCCAAGGTTTGTAGAATTTCATCAACCCAGAGAGGAGAATGCAATCCTCCAATCAAAACATGAAAATCACCAAAATTAGAGTCACAAGGTTTTCACCTGACAGCGACCATAAGTAAGATAATAGTTAAGAGGATAGGGGTAAAACTAAATTAGTATGCATATAAACATATCAGAGTCAGAATCAGAAATACTTAATTGATCCCTGAGGGGAAATTGGGTCGCAGTTGCTCACATTCTAGAAGAGAAATATATATTGAGAAATTATAAGAAAAATAGAAATAAGAAATATGTACAAATATGTGCATCATACTACAATATATACAACAGTGTAAATAATTAAATAATTATTGCACAGTTGAATTATTGCACATAATTATTACCAGAATCAGTATTGCACAGTTTAAAATATAAATTATAAATTATGGGGTTATAAAGCTGCTGACAGGGGTGAAATAAGTCCAAGAGCCCAGTAAGTCCAATATTTTTTCATTCTTAGTTCTGGTTGTACTCATTTTTGAGATCATACAGTATATATTACTGATAAACCCTTCACATGAATTTATTCTGTTTTATAGCCCGCTCATTATGTGTTATGATCTTTCATGATCTTGATCATCATGCTACAGGTTGGCCCTATGTCAGCTTTCACCAGGTGTTCATGTGAGACTTATGTCCTTTGTAATGAAGCAACTGAACAGTGTGTCTATTTATTGAACAAAAATTGTAAAAGTGTAAAAGTCCTCTGGGAAACTACAACTCTTAACTGAGAAACAGCGATAAATATTTCTGATGTGAAGCTGCTGGGTCAAGTTTACTCAACAGTTCACCTCGCTCATGGACAAACTAATTAGTTAACACGGGTACTGTATGGTTCACCCACATACTCTACAGACCAACCTGAGAGCAGCAGAAGAAATCCCATGTACTTTGTAAATAATGGGGGTTAAATAAATGGAGTCAGAAAGAAAAATCTGACTTACTTTTTGGAATGAAGCAAAAACAATTTCAAGTAATAGTGGCGAGTTCTTTGTCTCACTCCATTATACATATAGATATGTACACATAAATACAAGACACAGGAGATAACCAGTCTGGAGGGACAATTTAAAATGTATTTACAGTCACAATCAGTTATGGACATTTGTATACTCAGTGTCCTGAATGAGGCATACAGTACTTCCAAAACCACATCAAGTAATAATTTGCCTTTAGTGTCTGAACTTCCAATTCTCCAAGGAGGCAAAGCAAATCCACTTGCTCTCCTTCTGTGATGATAAAAGTGCTAGACCTAATTCAGATGGGAGTGAGGGTGGGCAAAATATAACTCATCTGTACATGTTTGAGTTTCCTGTTGCATTGGGTACCTCGTTAACTTTGACCTTAATACTTGATGATTGTGTGGCACAAACATGAGGAATTATGCTACTGCCAACGCTGCTGGGTAACCAAATAAGAACCATAGGAACAGGTCATGAAAATACCAGAACAGAACAGAGAGGGCGCCAACACCACAGCATGTTGTTTGTAATAATCAAAACCTTTTATATCACCCACCCAAATTTGCATTTTTATGATTCTGTTATGAAGCTGAAGTTAGATGTTATGAATGTGTAACCTATATGGTTATAGTGAAAAAACAATTAGCTGTGAAACAATGAGCTTGTATGCATACCCACATGCTATAATACTACTGTACGTCCTGTTGCATGGATAAAAAGGTAGCCATGGGTGTTAGTCCAGTCAATCTGTGATCTGTAAGTGGAAAATTTGGCAAAAAAAAATGGGTGTTGGGGTAGTAGTACCCCAAATACAGGTATAAGACATTAGAATATCCTCTGAAAACGTGTTTTATTGAAAAGATTGACCCCAAAAACTTAGGAAAAGACACCAAATATGTTGGATAGGTGTACATAGACCCTCCAATATTAACACCATTTTACCCAGACCGCTTCACTCTAAAACGTGGAAACTTTGCTCTAAAACTTTGCTTTTGACCTTGATGTTCCACTAAATCCAGGAAGGTATACTTTTAATTTATACCATGGTCTGGGTGAATACTCGATTCTGATTGGCTGCAGGGTGTAATTCCTGATAATGGACACCTACTAAGTAGTTCCAGTGAAACTGTCTGTTCAGGAGGGAATTAGGACCAATAAAAACTATGAAACATTACTATTGCAATTTCTCCTGGGTTGGGCCCTTTTTTGAGTTAGATTGACTGGACTATGTGGCATATCAGACCAACACACACACACACACACACACACACACACACATATCCATCACACACACAGATATCCTGACCCTGTTCTTCCTGGTGTGCAGTCAGCATCGTCCAGGAGCCGGGCCTGGTGCTGGAGGAGGTGGAGACCAAGCAGAAGCCGGAGGTGGCGCAGCAGGTGGCAATTTAAAAAAAAATACTTTACTTGCATGATTTATACTTTTGATCCTTAGTCCTACGGCGGCCATTTTGAACAGAAGCTCTACCCAGAACATTGCGTAAATGTAAAACAAGCATTACATTCCATGGATATCAAATTAGCTAGACAACAACTACAGCAGAACTTAGCAGGGACATTAGCTAGCTTACTGACCAGTTAGCTACTCGTTTGCTACGCGTTAGCTTCTGGTATCTAGCTGTAGTGAGCTAAATATCTTCCCTTAAACTGTGGACATATATCCCTCTGGATTCTAGAGCCATTCGTCTCTAATGAGTTTTTCACTGGGGAATCTGTGAAATTATAATTTTTTTGCCTGATTCCCAGTGATGCTGGGCTGGACTCGCCCCCTCTGGTCTGAGTTTCCCACCCGAGCTCAAAATGGTCTGGGCTGCAGACCTCCACTGTCCGGCCAAGGAGTCAGGCCAGCTCCACGCTCAGGTCTCTTCTTCTCTCATTCTAATGACGCAGCCCAACGTTCTTCTACATCGTCGTTTTTTTTAAATTGCTCTTTACCTCCGCTGTCAGGACAGTGACCACTGCTATCTTTTTCTGTCTAATTTTAATGGCTCAATCCGACGTTGTTGTAGGTCGGTTAATCAATGTTTTTGTTTGAAATTATGTGTCTAATGGGCTGTTTTTAAAAAAAATTTTGTACGTGTGAATAATTAAGCGTGTGCATGAATGAATGAAAACAAGCAGTAAATAAAATTAATGAAAACATCAGCTAGAAACGGAGGGGAAGGATGAGATATCTCCTGCACCTTCTGTTGTTCCGATATTTCATCTCTCCCGGTTAGCACTATCCCCAAATCATAAGACAGTCATGAAATAGCCTACGTTTTTTGTGGCAGCCTCGTGGGGATTTTATTTTGAAAAGAAAATGCGCTTCGGCGACAAAACTGGAAATGAAATTGTGGCGAGTTTCACGGAACTTGAAGCTTGAGAGGGAGCTGGGAGTTCAAAATAACTGACGAAGAAGAAGAAGAGACCTGAGCGCGGAGCGGGCCTGACAGCGGAGCTCTGCAGCCAGACCCCTCCTCCCTGAGCTTGACGTGAGTTCAAAATGGCCGCTGTGAAGAGTAAGGTCTATTGGCTGGTTCCCGTCATGAAGGATTTACCGTAAATATGAGCTGCCAGGTGGGAGAAACCGCTAACGTTAGCCTCCTAGTGCTGATTGCAAGTGGGATATGTGTTTTGTTGCAAAACACTGTACAAATCCAACAATGTCAGCAGATAATAAAAGTAAAAATGATGAGTTATATTCACAGTAATACAATCAACTCTGCTTATGAACCGTGAGTGATGTCTGCTGCAGTTCTTTATGGTTGATTTTAAATTCATAAATCCACAGTTGGCAGCCTTGGAGGAGGTGGAGCCTGCCAGCTGGCAATCACTGAACACTTTTGCTTAAGCTAAGAAAGAGCTACTGATCTGATTGGCTTGCAGTGCTACAGGCTCCGCCCTCTTCCTCATGCCCCCAAACGTAAGATGATTGGTTGACTCCAGTAAAGTCAGCTTTCTACATGTGTTCTGATTGGCCCGTTTTAGAGGCAACATTTTTTTCTACATAGGAACTTTGGCAAAACAACAACAACAATTCTCACTTTTCTACTGTGAGCCGGGCAGGTCCAAGAGGTGTAACCCCATGACAAACATGAGATTATCGGTTTGCTGAAGACACCCCTCTTTAAACTGTTCAGCTAAACGTGTGATTTAGATGGAAGTGGAAAATTACAATGAGCGCTGTCTCCCTCTCGGTCTACCCAGATGGACAGCGGCAAGAAGGAGGCTCGGGAGGCTGCTCAGGCTCGCATGGAGGCCCGGTGAGGGACAACTGTCTGGTTTACACCCAGTTTACTTTTACCTCTGTTCCTGATAACTCGCTTTCTCTCTCTTTGACTTTGACTTTATTAATTCATGTTTGCATGAGGTGTACTGAAAACAGCACAGAATTTTAGCAGTAGTAGTAGTAGTAGTAGTATTTTATTCAGTCATCACACACAATACAATAAGTATAAACAGTACATACAATATACAATCTAATATACAATAAGTATAAGCAGTCTAGACAGTATAAACACAATCAACAATCTATGTATTAAGTGGTGACTGAAAAGGCACAGGCAGATGCATAATGCTTATATATGCCTATCCTACATTCTTATCAATTTAAGCTACCCTCCAGAAATAAAAAGTAATAATAAAATAAAAAAATCATTTACACTTGTAACCCTAAAAAATAGCTTTATAAACCATTCTTTTGAAAACCAAAAGTGAGTTACACATTCTTAATTTTTTTTATCATTGTTCCATAATTTAACCCCAACAATAGAAATACATTTCCTTTTAATCCCTTTTTTAGCTTTTTACATGAAAAACATCATACATCGTAAAAACATTGTAAATCATAAACATAAAAAGAGCACACTTGTACACGTGAAATCACGTGTACAAAACCAAAATATAAAATTTAAAAGGAAATTAAAAGATCAGCAGCATTCAATTTTAAGAAGTATATGTACTGTACATACAAGTTTACTAAGAATAAGTGTAGCACAGACTATATTTTAAACATGAAAAAGCAGCCTCTAGAGCAGTGGTCCTCAACATGGGGTCCTTGAGGGGGTTCCAGGGGGTCCCCAGCAAATTGATAAATTGTTAAACTTCACCATTATTTCATTTACAAGAAGTGAACATAATTAGAGAATGTAGAAGAATGACTGTTTAGATCATAGTGTTGCTGTTATCTCTCTACCTACAATACAGATAGTCATGGAATTCTGGACAAAATCAGATCTGACAAAAAAAAATATTCTCAGATTTGGGTCTGAGAGACAAAATCTCATCAATTGTGCATTAAATTAGGGGTCATTGATATAAAAAAAGGTTGAGGATCTAGGTTCTAGGGAACGGTTCTAGGTTCAGACTCAGTATTAGCGATGTTTCCTTGTGGTTTTTGTGCATCTGAGCCTTTCCGTTCGTGATGCTGAGTTTGCCCCTGACCCTTGACCCTTGACCCTGACCCTTGACCCTGACCCAGGCTGGAGCAGGAGTGCCTGGAGGCGGCGCGGATGGCCGAGGAGATGGCCAGGAAGGCGGCAGAGGCAGCGGTCAGACAGCTGGAGGTGGAGCATTCTGCCAAGATAGTCATAGACACACTGCCAGAGCCCAGTGAACAGTGAGTCACACATACACACACACACAAGCACATACAACAGCTTATATTTACATATCGCCGCTGTCCAGTGAAAACCTTGTCTCCAAAAAATTAATGAAAAACAGCCTTGTTTCAGACCAACATGCATTTTTGAGTTTATCCCGTCAGTTTTGAAAGTGTTTCATAAGACCAAGAGTGGTAGAATTTTCTCAGCCCACAGAGGAGCATGTAATCCTCCAATGTTTCAAGTTGAAACGTGAAAATCACCAAGGTTGGAGTTACAAGGTTCACAGGACAACAGCGATATCCAAATATAATCGCTTCATAATCCCAAGGGTAGTTGAAATCACACACACACACACACACACACACACGCAAAAATACAACCACACTCCAAATGGCAGTGACAGCCTGGTCTGATGAATTTTGTGAAATGAGCATGATGGCGACATTTACCTTCAATTCCAAGTTTTCTACTGGGAGGGAAGTTTTAATGTTCAGCTAGAGGTTTTCTTATTTAAATCTAAAACCTAACCCGAACCTAACCAAATTGTTTTATTTGCTTAAGCTTAACCAACGTTTTAGTTGCCCAAACTGAACCATTCGCTAACCTTTTCAAATGACCGAATGTGAAACTGTGGTGTCTGATTCCTGCTGTTGTCACATCTTAATCTTAATTAACAGTTAACTAATGTGTCTGGTAATCATTTACTAATGGTGTTCATGTTAACTAAGGTATTATATTATTTAATAGTGATCTTTATAAACTATTAAATAATGTATAAATTAATACCT
The DNA here is from genome assembly GCF_046629955.1 of Centroberyx affinis. Taxonomy (NCBI): domain Eukaryota; kingdom Metazoa; phylum Chordata; class Actinopteri; order Beryciformes; family Berycidae; genus Centroberyx; species Centroberyx affinis. Next base: position 81,595 of record NW_027282254.1, read on the forward strand.
TAATTAACATGAACACCATTAGTAAATTACACATTAGTTAACTGTTAATTAAGGGTTAGTTAATGCTTATTAAGCATTAACTAACCCTTAACTTACTGTACCCTTATTGTGAAGTGTTACCTCTGCGATTCAGAGTTCATGCTCATTTCATGAAATTTTGACTGTGTTGTTGCCGTGAAATGTAAGTACCTTCAGTGAGAAGCCCAGTCGTTACACTGTACTGACCCCTGTGTGTGTGATGCTGATGATGATGATGATGATGATGATGATGATGGTGTGAGTGAGAGTGTGAGTGTGCGCTGATGAGACTGTCTCTGCGTGGATCTGTTAGGGCTGACCACAGCTGTAAAAAAAAAAATGAAAGCGCTATGTAGGACTGAACGTGGGAACAGCAGGAGCCGCACACGCACTCACACACACTCATGCATAGACATGATACAAATACACACACACACACACACACACACACACACACACACAGATACACATCCAACACGCTGCACAACCAGAGGAAAATGTCATCACCGTGGCGACGTCGCTCCATAACTGTCCTGCCTGCTGTTTGTTTTGAAAAGACTGCCCAACATCCTGGAGGAGGAGAACGAGGACGACCCAGAGTAAGTCCGCCTGTCTCCTTCTCCCTGCAACCCCCCCCCCCCCTTCCAACCCCCCCCCCTCCCCCCCTACCCCCTCTCGCTGCTGTCTCACATAGTGCAGCAACACCGCCGCTACAGAGTCCACCAACATTATTATTACAACCTTTTTAAGTGCTATGGTTGGAGGGTCACGGTAACATCTCACATTCTGAAGACTCGGACACTCTCGCAGAAAGAAAGAGCAAGCTGTTTGATTGTGTGTGTGTGTGTGTGTGTGTGTGTGGCGATAATTATCTCGCCGCTTTCCAAGAATGACCCTGCGTTCACACACACACTGCGAGCGACTTTGGTTTGACGGGGTCGTTCTGTAGAGCTGAGACGCGAAGACACACCGGGGCGCGACTATCTCCGGGTTCTCTGGGGACTCACCTGGGTTTCTCTGTGGTGTAGTACGCCGCTGAAGGTAACATATCGCTAAAGTTAGAATCCCTTTTGGGGGCCTGGTTGGCTGCTGGAGAATCTAGAGTCAAAAGCGCTTAACCCGGAACCCGAACGTCTCAACTCTATTCTGAGCGATTGTGGGCGGGGGCCAGAGTCTCCTACTGCATCTGTGTAGTGATCTGCAGCTGCGAAGAAAATGCATGATTTGCAAACAAGCAAATCATGTATTTTCCGCTGCTTTGGTTTTGCCTTTGATGAGTTAACATAGCTAGCTAGCAAGCGCTAATTAGGTAGCATTAATCGAAAATAAACTGGAAAAATCAATCAATCAGCTTACCATTGACCCCCAAAGATGGACACAACTGTTCTCCAAGCATCACTTCTGAGATGTTTGTTCTTGTAGTTTTTCCAATCAGAGTTGTAGAGAACTGGGAAGCTCTGAATGACTGTCATCAACTTCTTGTCTATTTTGCACCTGCCAGGCGTCAGAGAAGTTCCCGTGACAATATTGCAAGATTTCTGTCTTTGTTAAAATGTTTCTTCACAAGTCTAAGGCCACACTGATCCGTTGCGTCTGTCTCCGTTCATTTCAATTCATTTTCAATTAAATGAGCTGTCCGTTGTCCGGGCAACGCTGATGACACGTCCGTCTCTGTCAGATTTCCGTCCGTTTTGACGGACAGAAAGTTCAACCCAGTTGAACTGACGGACGGATTCGTCACCGCAAATCAGAGGCGTTTTTTTTTAAAATAGCGTTGACGTTCCAAAACAGCCCAACGGACAGAAATCTATCCGTTAGTAATTCTGTCCGTTTTCTGACGGATCAGTGTGGCCGCAGCCTAAAGCAGAAATCCAGCCAGAGTCTTTTTTTTGTGATCTTGAAGTTCAATCAATTTTACATTTATTCTTCCATTGCTCTTCCACAACTGCTTTTTGGACTGATATTGCACTGCTTATGTTTTTTAAGTTATCAATAGTAAAGCTATAAAAACATCCCAACTCTTAGAAAAGATGAAGACAATTGATGATAATATCTAAAACAAAGTGATACTGTAATGTTCTTTTTTTGCATCTTTCTTTGTTCTTTTACTTTTATACAATTATTAATTTACTGTTATTGTTTCCCCTGTACTTTTATTTCTACAACTGTAAACCATTGTAAACCATTTGTATTGTGGTCAATTATTTTACAATTCCTGCATTTGACTTTACAAATTGACTTTCCACAATAAAAAGCATTAAAAAAAAAATACAATGGAAGCATGAAAATCTGATGTTGACGGCCACCGATCGCAAAAAGTTCAGTCTTTGCCAACTTTTCTTGTGCGGTTAGCTTGTTGAGTTTCCCTGATGACTCAGCTCTATAGGAAATGAATGGACTTCTGGTGACTTGTTGATCGTGTCGCTCGCAGGGTGAACACGGGTTTGCACATATAAGCTGAGCCAGCATAGTATACTGATCCAGCATTTACCCGTTACGCTGAATGTCAAGCTATGTAATGCTTCCTGAGGGCTAGAGCTGTTCCCTCCCTGCTTGCATAGTGCTACACATTTACAGCATGACTTTAAAGTTAACAGCTGATAATAATCAGTTATTTTCTGTTAGCTTGTAAAGAGCTAGTGAGGACTTCACATCCTCTATAAAACATCACTGCAATAACCTCTGAACCTGTGACAGTCTGAAGCTGTGTTTGTCTCCTCCTGCACACCGTCCAGGTTGCAGAATCTCCAGGAGAGCGACGAGAGCGCAGACAATAAGAGTCCTGAGGAAAAGATAGTTACTGAAGAGGACAAAACAGACAGAAAAATCAGTCAGGAAAGAGAGATTGCAGATGCTGGAGAAATCAGAAATGCAGAGAGCTGTAAGATACTGCAGGCAATAAAGATGAGAGGAATGGAGAAACAAACAGAGGAAGTGAGGATAATTGAGAATATGAATGTAATACCAGAGAGCGAGGTTAAACAGGAACGCAATAAATCAGATGAGTGCGATCACAATGCCAAGCAAAAAGTTCTTACAGCAGAGAAAATAATAATCAAAAAAACAAAGTTATCTGAAAATCAAATATTAGTAGAGGAGGTGAGAGTGATTGAACAGATTGTGAAATCAATGATCATTACGAACTCTGAAGACTTAATGGTCCTGCAGGACAATAACAGTCCTGAAACACATGGTGCAGTTCAGGATGATTTTACTGAAAATAAGGAAATTAAATCCACAGAAGGGAGCACAAGTCCTAGAGACAATAAAACAACAGACGAGACACTGAGCGAGGAAACAAGTCAGGGATGCAGCAACACGACAAGAGAAAACCCCGATGACTGTAAGATAACAGACACAGCACACATTGAGCAAATGGAGCGTGAAGAAATAAACACAACAAAGGATGAGAGTCTGGAGAATAAGATGGAGACTGTTACGGTTGTTAAGGAATTACAGAATGAGATCCCAGATGAGAGCAAAGAAACGGGAGAGACAGATGCTGAGAAAAGAGGAGATGACAGCATTTCAGCTGAAACAGCAGCCAGCAAAGACGTTGCAATTACAGAGGAAAGAGAAAAAATACAATCAGCAGAGGAAAGCATGAAGTCTGAGGAGGACAAAGAAAGTAAAGAGCAAATTACTGAGACAGGGTCTGAATGCTGTGAAGCCGCTGAGGAAATGGAGGAAATTCAGCGAATGAAGGGCACCGAAAAAGATCAGGGTCAGGACAGTGATGAGGAGGAAAAGATGGCAGAGGATGCCATCGTAGCCGAGGGATTTAAAGCAAGAGAGTCAGCCAGAAGTCCCAGGGAAAGCGAGGAAACAGAGGTTATGGCAGCTGATGGAAATGAAATTTGTACAGACTGTGGAATCACTGAAACATCATTTGAAAAATCTACAGATATTGGAGGCAAGTCAGCCATACAGGAGATTAAAATGATTGCGGAAAATGAAAATCTAAAGGCAGTTTCAGGAGATGAAGAAGCTCAGGGAAGTGAAATAAAACAGACAAATATGTCAAATTACATGGATACTGATGAAGACAAAAGTGCTGTTGCTAAGGAGAATGAATTGCTTGAAGAAAGTAATATTGCACAGACAAATGTTGTCATGAAGGAGAGTGAAAAGATAGAATCTGATGAAGATAACAAAATGTTAGAGGTGACATTCATTGAGCGCTGTGAGGACTTTGAAGGAAGCAAAGTAACAGAGAATACGATGTCAAGTCAGAGCGTTGAAGCAGATAAACTGATTTCGGCCGTAGAAACTGCAGTAACCGAGGCAATTTGTAGGACAAACGAAGTAACAGAGGTGATAAATGAAAATAAACAAGCAGAAGAGATCACTATCGAGGAATCTAAGAAGCCCACAGGTCAGGAACAATCAAATGACGCTGATTTCTATAAAACTGTCGCCGCTGAGGACAGAGGAAATCAGGAGGCAAAAACATCAGCAGATAATATGGTGAATGAACCGGCCGCTGTAACTGAGAAATCTAATAATAGTGGAGAGAGTAGCGCAGCACCATCGATCATTGAAGACAGAAAGGACTTGGAGATTGATGAAACAGAGGGGCGCGAGGCAGCAGGCGAGCGGAATGACCCCGATTGCGAAAAAGTACCCGCCGAAATGAAAGAAATTGAAGAGATGAGGTTATGTGAAGCTAATTTAACGGAGGAGAGCGAAGACGTGGAGGAGAGCAGGACAACAGAGATGAGCAGGGCTGCAGGCAGGGAGGACAGAGGGGAGAGCATCGAGGAGAGCGCGACCGAGGAGAATGAGAATATTGTGGAGGAGGCGGAAAAAGTTGCCGGCGAAGAGCGTAAAGTGTCTGTGGAGGACCGACCCAGCGCTGGGGAGGATAGGATGAATGAGTAAGCAGCTCTTAACAGAGATACTGTGCCTATAGGTAGAGCATGCAGACCCATATACTGATAGGCATAGTTTAGCTTTGGCTCTGTCAAATTTTGTGGATGAGGTTTGTATGGGTGCCGCGCTTCTTATCCGCAGGATTCAGTCCAACTTTATTTATTCTCCTGGCAGCCAGGTGCATAAGAACAAGCATAAACACGTATAAACAAAAAAAAACCCCACAAATGTACGTAAAACATAGCACAAGACACTAGAGTGATCAATCAAGAACGCCTTCATCCTTCCATAGAACAGCATTAAAATAAACAGCGCTAACATTGGACTCCTGACAGTCCTTTAAAAACGCAGGTTTTCATTCCAACCACACACTGCACCAGGTGATTTCACTGATAACACTCCTTCAACCAGAGCGGAGGAACGAGTCGGTGAAATCAGTTGGGGTAGTGTTTGGTTGGAATGGAGACATGCAGACTCTTGGCCCTCCATGGCACATGGTTGCTCATCCCTGGACTAAACCAGTGTTTAGTCACACACCAGTGTTTGGTCTTCGGGACCCAGAGTCACGATACTTTGTCCAATAATTGCTTGAGACTTGACTTGACTTGGGTTCTGGTGACTTGGGACTTGTGTTTGTGTAAATTACTTAAATTGAAAGTGATGACATTTGCTCCACCAGATGCAATCATTCCAGACTGGATTTGTATGGAATGATTGAATTTATTGAAGTTGAAACTGATTATAGAAATCAAACTCATGATGCTCTTACCAAGTTTTTATCCTATTAAGACCATATTGCATTGAAAAGTCCTAGATATTTAGTTTTATGAAATTGATACTGGACTCTTGGTTTGTTCTGACTTGACTTGTTCTACATTTAGACTTAGCACTTGACTTAAGACTTGTGCCTCAAGACTTGAGACTGACTTAGGACTCGAGCGAAGTTGACTTGGTCACACCTCTGCAGAGTACTGCTGGTTTTCTATCCTACCAAGTATACTATAGTATACCAGGTGTACTACACTTAATTGCATTCACAGGTGTAAAATAGTCACTGATTAGATGGCTAGATTGAAACCCAGCAGGACTCTGGGTCCTGAGGACAGGGATTGAAAACCACTGGTCTAAACCTTCTACCATAAAGGGGATGAAGGAGAAACTCCAGCATGGCTCTGGCTTTCCTGACAAGCCGCTGGTCAAAGATGTCAGCTAGCTGCTTCAGCTTGACACCAATTATCTTGCCAGCCGCCTTAACTCTGTTCTGCAGTTGTTTCTGTTGGCCAAGGACAGATTTCTAACTGTAACTGTAGAAAAGGTGACTTGACCGTTGACCTTCTACACACACCAAAGGACTTCAGGACTTTACATCCCCATTGGCTGGATATTGGTTGTCAAATGCAGGCTTTGTGCTGCTTCTAGCCAGAATGCGGACCTTGGATGGTATAGCCCTGCGGCAAATGAAAATACACAATTTGTTTAAAAGGTGGACTGACATTAAAGTAGGAAGGAAATAATTTGAGACAATTGACAGGTTTTCAGGATCGATCAGTCACCATGCTCAGGTTTTCTTTTTCTGTGAAATATTATTTCTTAGGTGTAGACCAAAGCAGTCATGTACTATTGCAGGTGTGGAATGGTTTGATTGCTTCAGCAATTCAGCAATCAAACCAATTGTCAATCAGCTGTCAATAACAGCAATGTGTAGCACATTATATCACCCTTGTCACTTCTTGACAAGAATATGCATGGCTGAAGTTGGCACTGTAAGTATTTGACGATCACATTAATGATCACAAAAAATTTAATAAAATATTTCTGGGGGAACAATATAAAAATGCCATCACAACCCAGGTGGACAACAAAAATAATATATAATATATAAAATAACATCAGGCAGTCCGGGTTTAAATGATAATAAATTATTGAGGAAAGTATTTTTGATTTAAAATCATACTTTATGAAAATCCAGATACAAATTCAGAGGGTGTCAGGGGGCATCCTTGAAATAGTCCAACAGCATCATATCCTCGTAGGTGACACAACTCAACCATTTATATTGTCACCAAGGCCCATGAACTACTGAGGGTGATTTATAAATGGGAGCTCATAGAGAATCCATTGAACGTTTTACTCTCAACAAGGTTATACAGGAATGCTCGCCTCAAGCTACGCTGCTCTCTGCTTAGCTCTCTGACTAGCCACCTGTAACAACAAGCTGCCTTTTCTGACATGATGAGCTGAACTGTCTGAACTGTCTGACTGAGGCTCTCCGTCTGTTTGTCCCTTACTGCACACCGTCCAGGTTGCAGAATCTGCAGGAGGAGAGTGACGACAGCACAGAGAATAGGAGTCCTGAGGAGAATAGAGTAACTGAGGAAAATAACAAATGCGCTGTTGAGGAAGAGAAAAAAGTTCCTCAGTAAGCCCTACCATGATTAGACTATAAGATAAGGCTTGTCCTTGCAATGAGATGGAGGGACGCTCCCATACTTAAGCTCCACAAAACAATCATTTAGATCCAATTTGTTTAGCCCAACACCAAATAAGGTGGGAAATAATGAGGGAATAGTGATCCATTCCGGTCACAGCCGAAACATATTTCCTAATCCTCTGGTCTGATGTAGCCATGGGGATCTCTGTAATAAGCAGCACTATGATGTGAATTTATTTGGTATGGGTTGCGCACTTCCTGTGCAGAAGCTTGTATTGACAAGTTGCACTGTACTGTGAACTTGTGCTTCTTGCTTCTTATGGCACCGCTAGTCTATACTGTATGCTCATATAGTTTGCCGCTTCTTCCCGCAGTGTCTCCTTTTGGCTGAATTTGACTTTCTTTTATGTTGTTGTGTTTTTTTGCCAACTTTTGTTCTGTGAATCAGGACAGACCTTAAAAGGTAGGTTGGAATTTTTATAGTCAATATAAAACAGCTAGAGACCGATGGGCAATGGGTTTATGTTTGGCTCTTACATGGATTCAGGCATTTTACTACCAATTTCTCAACTTTATTCAAAAATGCACCCGTGCACATTCATTGTCAGTCAGTTGTAAACCAAACTTGAACGGAAAAATCCACCCTAAAATACTTTAACACTGTTAAAAGCAGCTATTGTTGATGTACTTTTACTTCCTGGGTCCATTTAGTTTGGTGTATTCAGCAGTGTAAAACATCAGTGGTAAACGTCAGGTCCCTCAGAATCAAAGAGTGAGGGCTTCTTTCTAGAGCCGCCATTTTGCACCAAGAGACGTTCAACAATCATACAGGGAGAGATCCATCGGAGAAGAGGAGAGAGACCAATTTCTCCACCCACAGGAGCAGGAGAAAGACCAGAATGCAATGCAGCCACAAGACATTGTGTTCTGAGTAAGGGGCGACTCTCGCTCTCTTGCTCTTATCATCACTATCACTATGGTTATCGCCCTCTCCACCTTCATATAAAACCCAAGTGAATACAAGTCCAGGCAAGTTTTCCGGGAGCAAAGTCATTCTGGGAAATGTAGGAAATCACTAACTGAAGTAGAAGTAGACGAGGCAGGTCGAGGGAAAGTGGGTAGACCAAATAGGTAAAGTACAACACTTATAAAAGAACTCCTGGAATGTATTGAACATCACAGATTGATGATGTACAACAGTGTGAGAGAATCTGAGGGTGGTGTTTTCCTTTTGTTATCCGAGCACCAAGGATTCATGTTGTAGGTTCAGTGTGTGCAGCCTTCAAGGAGGCTCAGTGTTCTTCTGATGCTCCTCACACCCTCCCTCCCTCATCAGGAGCATGCTGGATGTCTGTACTTCTGGCCCAGAGATCCAAGCTGAAGCAGGGGCTATGTCTCCTCCTTCAACAGAGGCTGAGCCAGCATCCGAAAAGAGAGATATTGACAGTCCGGTGAACACAACTATCTAATAAGTTTACACACAGAAATTACACAATTATCAGCATGTACATTTTACCATATTTTTTTTGTTTAGTACTTCAAGATGTAGAGAGAGTTTTATTACATTTTAGCAATCTTCTTCCTCTTGTTTCAGGGGGAGTCGGTGGCAGAAGCAGCATGCGGAGGTGAGACTCTCATGATTTATGTAACAGCAAGACTTCTAGGCCCAAATCTAATCTGTGCTGCAAAGAAGTCACAAAGAAATTAGAATTTTCACATTTTTAGCTAGCATAATTTTTACTTTCTCATATTTTCACATCAAAATCCCACTTTTACTTCATGTAAAACAGTGTATTTTTAGTGGTTACCTCATGCTGTACCAGTAGGCGACATAAAAATTCCAACCAATAGTCCCATCAAAGATTTTTGAACAATCCCCTCTCCGATCATATAAAACCTGCAACTTCACAACTTTCAAAGTGAAAACCCTGTTTCCTCTTCCTAAGACACCAGAGTTATGTCCTTTTGGCTGGAATTTATTAATTTTGAAGAATCCAGAATTTGTGAAGCTCAAGATTATGTACAAAGCATTTTTTAACCTCTTTTGAACAGTCTCTCCCCATGTTAATACCCGCCCAACTTCCTATTTCAACTGGAAATTACAGAATTATTGAATTACAGAAGCAAGACACCATCAAAATGCCATTTCCTTGTGACTTTAAATTACCATCTTCATTTCAACGTCAGAAACAGGTGTTCTACACTGTCGCCTCTCATCAGCTTCTTGTCGCTGACTGTGGCTGTCTCTCTACTCAGTGCCCAACACTTGCTCTCCAATAAAGAGCTTGCTGCTTCGAATCCCCCGCGCTGCTGAGTGCCTGGAGAGCTGCAGAAAGTTCCTGCATGACAATTACCTCACCCCTCCTAAAATGTCCATGCCCACCCTGCCGCCAGAGCTGTCCCAGATGACCCGGGAGCTGTCCCAGCTTCCCGAGAAGGCGCAACAGTGCTTTCTCAGCATTGTCAGCCGCCTCAGAAGCCTTAACCCCAACCCCCAGTGTCCTCAGCAGCCTTAAGTCCCATCCTCCTCCAGCAGACCCCAATAGAAACTTGGAGTTAGACACGTATTTTGTGTAGAACGACAACTTCCGAAGTGCCAAACAACCCCTCCGTCACTAGCTGTCCCTTCCACCCCCTGTCCTCACCGCTGGCCTTCACATCACTTCCATCACGCTCTGCACAGCTGCACTGCTTCACAATGAGCTGCCACAGATCAGGTGACCGAAACACACATCTGGATGTTTGTGCTGTGCTAGGCTGTGCTCTTATGCTGTGTGCACTGTTCCTTTTGCTAAATTAACCAATTTAGCCTTAACACGTGACTTGTGGAAGATTACTTGGGGAATTAAAGGGAAATAGTGGTGTCATTTAGAGTTATAGCCAGTTTACTTCTGTCTAGTTTACATTTCCCCCACTCATTCTGCAATGCATGCCGTATGTAATTAGATCTTTTGACATTTACTTATTTTTCGTCGTTTTTAAAATGCAAACTTTAGGGTGTTAAACCTAGTTTGAAATGAACCGCTCTTCCGGCTAACAAAGTCGTCCTAAATAAAAGACATGGGTGTGACAAAGTAAAGTTTTAGAGGCGACATGTTTATGGGGGATTATTTCCTGGAGGAGACTTCCATTTCTTCCTGTGGTGTCAGCCGATTGACGGGAAGCAGGGCGGAACGTAACGCAGCGCTGAGATGAAAACATTCAAATCAGCACAATGAAATAAGGAGAAAACACAAAGTTTGACCAAACCAAATGAAGGCTTCATGTTTACTGTGATGGATTCTCTCGCTCTGTGGAAGTTTGTTTTTCATACTGGACAAGAATGAATGGCAGCAAATGTCTTCTTCTGATGGAGGAAAACGAGCGCTGATCTCTACAACTATGCTGACTGTGTGCAGACACCAGCAGGAAGAATGGAAAGGAAAGGGGAACCTAGACCTAGAACCTAGAAACTTAAAAAAAAAAAAACTGCTATTATCCTTTAAATAGAGTTTCAGAAAAGCTTTCTTCTACTTTCTTCTAGCATATCATTATGTTTGAGGATGTTACTGTGTGTAGTGTAACGGTTTGAGAAGGTTCTGGTTTGTTCCGCAGGGAGGAGCCACAGGGGTTCTGGTAATGTGGAAATGGTTTCGGTGAACCCCCTGCGCTGAAAATAGAGGATGTGGACCAAGATTTTGGGGGCAAAGGCATGAACATCCCCCAAATTATTACAACTGAGGAACCTCAGTCCACCGGTCTCTCTGTCTCACACCGCAGGTAAGAAGCACATCCTCCATATGCACTGATACTGATTGGCCGAATGGAGGCACTATGAAAAAGGTGAAATTGTTGGCGCTGATTGGCCTGATGGGGGTCAACGTTTCAAACTTTGAAAGGCCATGAGCTGTAACACCACCGGTCTGATTTTGATAGATGATGGAGGGATGATGCATCGTGTTATTGATTAGCCCAAGGGGTTCCACCATCAGCTGTGGGATACAGGATGCACCAATATGTTTTTTTGAGGCTGATACCGATACCGATATGCATTTTGTGAGAATCTTAGTGCAAATGCTGGTGCAAAACAGGTTAATTTATTCAGACATACATGCCGATCTTAAGATAATTAAGTGGTTTTTAAACAAAAGACCATGTTAGTTCTATTGTGAGGCTTATTTGACTTTTGTACTTTCATTCAGAGTGAATTTAAATAGGCATAAGATGGACTGGTAACACTTTATAATAACCATCATTAATAAATGGTAAATTGATAGTTAATTAAACTTTAGTTAATAGTTATTTTACTGTTAACAAACAATGAAATGATCATTAATAATGTTTACTAATTATTAGTAATGCTATAATTTATGTTATTTTATCATTAGTTTGTGTAATATAAAATCATTTGTTTATAAATTATATATTGTATCATAGCTGATAAGAGACGGTAAAAAGGGTAAAAAGCTATGATACAATATATAATTTATAAACAAATGATTTTATATTACACAAACGAATGATAAAATAACATAAATTATAGCATTACTAATAATTAGTAAACATTATTAATGATCATTTCATTGTTTGTTAACAGTAAAATAACTATTAACTAAAGTTTAATTAACTATCAATTTACCATTTATTAATGATGGTTATTATAAAGTGTTACCGATGGACTTTGCAAAGCAGTTTGGAGCTTCTGCAGAACTTTAACAAGGTTTGGAAACTCTGACCAGCCTCATTACACATTGAGAAGTCCTCCACTAATTAAACGTTGGATGGCTCAGGACTTTCTCCAGTTAAATGAAGATAAGTCTGAGATCGTTTTATTCACCCCCCCCCCCCCCCATCCTCTTGTCTCCATGTCTCCATGTCTCATGACCTCATGTCTCCGTGTCTTTATGTCGTGTCCCACTCAGTCAGAGGCTTCATCCTGTGGAGGAAAGGTCTGGAGAAGACGATGATGATGAGGAGTTGAAGGCGTTGTCCAACCAGCAAGACCTCCTGACTGTAGACGATGAGTGAGAGAAATCACACACACACATACACACATACACAAACACACACACAAATACACACACAGCTCAACTTCAGTCACCATCATTCTCCATATTGCCGTCCTGCAGGTTGCGTCCGAGCTCAGTGGCCAGTGTGGGCAGTGTGGTGGTCCATGAGCGTCTGACTGACCTGGTCAGGCTGTTTAAAGGCCGGACAGACCGGCAGAGAGACAGGCTGTTGGACCCAGACGAATCCGAAGACGAAAGCCCCAGTGGCTGTATGTACACACTTGACATCTTGAACGGCTTCTAAAGCATTCCTCTGAGACTTAAGTGTCCCACATTTTGTTTTCAGATGTACTATGGCCCAGGATAAGAATAATGCTCCTCGTGATGTTTTGCAAATAAATGTGGATTAGTAAAAGTCCTCAAAGGCAGAACAGTCACAGTTGGGGTGTTCTGGTGGCTCAGCTGACAGGTGTAGACCACATAAACGTGATGTGCTGGCTTCAAATTCAGCATGTCATCCCCATCTTTCCTGTCTCTCTATACTGTGACTGTCCAATAAAGCAGAAGTGTCAAAAAAATTATCTTAAAACAATAACAGTCTAATTAAATGATTCAATTAATTACAATTTTCTTTGCACATGATTATTATTCATTTCATTGTTCAATACTGTTTTTGCAGTTCAAATGCTGCAAACTGTCCTGATTGGGTGGATTTCAGTAATTCTTTAGTGAGGGAGCCAATCAGGATCAAGTCCAGTTGTGATGCGTTTCGTGGAGTTTGAAACTGCCTGGAAAAAGGATTTTTAAAAATGCAATAACTTTATATTTAACCGCTCAAACAAAATCAAACTTGAACAATGTCTTCATCACACATTTTTGATCATGTACATAAGTAGAGGAAAAATTGAATGAATTCCTATAATAGGGCCCCTTTAACATGACATTAGTTGGATACCTATCTAAAATAATAATAATAATAATATAATAATAATAATAATAAAAAAATATCCTATATTGTCATATAACTTCTGTCCAATCTCTGCAGCCCCGACCAAAGCCCCCCCTGTCCCTCCTCCCCCGCCGCCCCCGGAGGATGAGAAGAAGGACGACGCTGCAGCAGAAGAAGAAGAGGTGGAGCTCCAGTACGAAGTCTTTGGATACACCATCAAAATTCCCAAACTCCCCAAGCTTCCCCCGATGCCTGACTGGCTCCGTGCCATCGTGGAATACCGCTTCCCCTCCAGCATCGACCCCCTCACTGGTAAACAGAGAAAGGATATCTGAACTGGACTGGACTGGACTGGACTGGACTGGACTGGACTGGACTGGACTGGACTGGACTAGACTGGACTGGACTCAACTGGACTCATCTGGACTGGACTGGACTGGACTGGACTGAACTGAACTGAACTGGACATGACTGAATTTTAAGTGAATTAAACAAAACTGGCCTAAACTTATGGAAAGAGATTAGTGCTAGCAGAGACTGTATTTGAATTGCATTATTTTGAATTCATCATACTAATATTGAACCGTTTAATAAAAAATGTTTTTAATGTTTTAAATGAATTTAAATAATTCCAAATTTTTTCAGGCAGAATTAGAAATTGAATTCAATGGCTTGAAATTGAAATCGAATGTCATTATTAATACATTTAACTTCAAATTCGGTTTTCTCAATTAAGATCACGCTCTCTGAGACACTTCCAGGGACTTGGGAAAAGCAAACGAGTGAAGATTCAATCCAACAGCATGCTGCTCGAGCTTCACCAGCCGCTCTGGCCAATTTCCAGACAGACGCTTTCTGACGTTGTTTCTGATCTTTTGACCAGCTCCCGACCGAAAGGTAGCTGGTGAAAGTACATAAACAAGACAAGAACAAAACATTCTACTAGCAAGTGAAAACTAGTATGAGTGAAAAGTAGTGCAACTATGTCTCCTAAATTGTTGGATTGAATCTTTGCTCGTTTGCCTTTCCTAAGACCCTGAATGTGTGTTTCAGAGAGCTCAGTCCTGAATTGAAATGTGAAAACTGAATTTGACGAGAGAAAACTGAATTTGAAAATACTAAAATATAATTTAGTAAAAATAGAATTCAATAATAATCACTTTCAATTTCAAGCCATTGCATTCAATTTATAATTGTACCTTACAAATTAAATTTTTTAATCATTTTCTGAACTCAGTGGTTCAAAATGAGCATGACAAAGTCAAATTTATGCATATCAAACACAATCTCCGCTGCCACTAAACTATTTCCATAATAACCAAACTGACCTGGATATAACTGAACTGAACTGAACTGAACTGAAGGGGACTGATGATTGACTCCCATCCTTCCTCCCTCGCTGCAGATCTGATCTATGTCATCTGGCTGTTTTTCGTGATGGTGGCGTGGAACTGGAACGTTTGGCTGATCCCGGTGCGCATGTTCTTCCCCTACCAAACCCCAGAGAACATCCACTCTGGCTCCTGGCAGACTACTCCTGCGACCTCATCTACATCGCGGACATCCTGGTCTTCCAGCCCAGACTGCAGTTTGTCCGTGGAGGAGACATTGTGGTGAGCGCTTCTCAGAAAGCACCTGCTGTGTCCTCATGCAAACAAAAAGCAAGCTTTGGCACACAAACCCCTTAATCTGGAACTTTTTTTTTTATTACAGTGTGATAAAAAGGATATGAGAGAAAACTACATGTCGACTGAGAGGTTCAAGGTAAGGTCAAATCTGCACAAACACCTGGGGGCGCAAATACAGTATTCTCAGAGACCAAGGGTTGAAATAATGAATAACTTTCACTGTTGTACTTGTACTTGTACTCGAGTATTGTACTTGGCTACATTTTAAATTACGTTTTAAATTGTAGGCTCTCCATAAGCATTGCATCAGAAACTGACCAATGGCAAATCACATTTGCATCAATTCAATTCAATTCAATTCACTTTATTGTCATTATACCAGTCCAGTATAACAAAAAGTCTTGTTCGCCAGTCTCTCTGGTGCAACATAAAAACATAAAAACATAGTGCAGACACTGACACAGTAAGAGACACACTTTCAAGACAGTTTTTAGACATAAAATACAAAAACAAAATAAGTAAATAAGAATAAGAATAGAAAAGAATTAAAATTAAAGTCATGTATAAAGAGTGCAAGTCGTCATTGGTGGCATTAGGTCATGGGTAATATTACATAGTCATCATGAAAACACTGCATGTGTAATATCAATGTGTAATATCAAGAGTGCTTATATAGAGAAAGTAAAGACTAACTGAGTTGATGACACAAGTGCACTTTATTTTGTACACTTTTTAATTGAAAACCTAGTCTGAACTCTCTGTCTTCTCATCCTTTTTGCATTGTATGGGAAAGATCATATGCAACGATGTCTGTTTTTGTTTAAAGTAACTCAGTACATTTTAAATTAACTACTTTTTACTTTTACTTTTACTTTTTACACAAGTTTTTTTTTTTACTTCTACTGGTAACACTTTACAATAAAGGTACACTAAATTAAGGGTTAGTTAATGCTGAATAAGGGTTAGTTAATGCTTAATGAGCATTAACTAACCAAGTTAACTAAAGTTAACTAATGTGTCTGGTAATCATTTACCAATGGTGTTCATGTTAACTAAGGTATTAATTTATACAAAGTTAATAGTTTATAAAGATGTCTATTAAATAATGTATAAATTAATACCTGAGTTAACATGAACACCATTAGTAAATGATTACCAGACACATTAGTTAACTGTTAATAATGAATTAATTAATATTTAATAATTAGTTAATGTACCCTTATTGTAAAGTGTTACCCTTCTACTTCAGTAAGATTTCAGTGAAGTAACGGTACTTCTACTTGAGTAAGATATTTTAGTACTCTTTCCATCCCTGATAATGTCTGGTGTCTGGCACACAGATGGATGTGATCAGTCTGTTTCCCTTGGAGGTATTTACTACTTCACTGGAGTGAAGTCCCTGCTGCGATTCCCCCGCCTGCTGAAGGTGAGACTGTATTCTGGCTCCATGCAGCTCTTCTCACAACAACATAACAGTATTGTATTCAGTGGTGAAGATAGATGACTGAGGCCACACTCTCGTCTCTCTCCCAGTACATGGTTTTCTCTGAGTTCAACGACCGTGTGGAAGCTGTGATGAAAAAAGCCTACATCTACAGGTAACAGTGCTCATCTGAAATCTTTCATCCAAATTACACGTCATACATCATTCTTACACAGCAGTGTAATAGTAGTAGTAGTAGCGGTGGTGGAAGAAGTATTCAGATCTTTGACTTAAGTAAAAGTAGCAATACCACAGTGTAAAAATACTTTGTTACAAGTAAAAGTCCTGCATTCAAAATGTTACTTAAGTACAAAAGTATTAGCATCAAAATATACTTAAAGTAGCAAAAGTAAAAGTAGTCATTATGCAGAATGGCCCATTTCAGAATCATATATATCATGTTATTGGACTATAATTATTGATGCATTCATGTGTTCATCACTTTAATGTTGCAGCTGGTAAAGGTGGAGCTAATTTTAATTACTTTATATACTGCTAGGTAGCTTAACCTATAAAAATATAATAATCTAAATCTGCAAACTAACTAGTAACTAAAGCTGTCAAATAAATGTAGTGGAGTAAAAAGTACAATATTTCCCTCTGAAATGTAGTGGAGTAGAAGTATAAAGTAGCATGAAATGGAAATACTCAAGTAAAGTACAAGTACCTCTAAATTGTACTTAAGTACAGTACTTGAGTAAACGCACTTAGTTACTTTCCACCACTGAGTAGACTGAGCACCAACCTCATAGCTACCAGCAGAAACATTTACCTTCAACGACCCGGGTTCAATTCCCAACTCATGACAACATGTTTTCTACTGGGAGCGAAGTTTCCATCTTTAGCAAACGTTTTTTCTAGTTTGACCATGACCAAAACATTAAACTAATCTTAACTGAAGTTGTTTTAGTTGCCTAAACGTAACTGTTAGCTAACTGTTTTCACGTGGCAAACAAATGGCTCGTCCAAGTCGTGGTGGAGGAACGTGATCTTCACATTATTCCTGTCCGCAGTATGTAATCTGCATTTGAGAGTTCGCGCGCACTTCAAGACATTTTCTGAGCCTGTGTCGGTCTGTCTGTGTCTGTCAGGATCATCCGAACCACAGCCTACCTGCTGTACTCTCTGCACATCAACGCCTGTCTGTTCTACTGGGGGTCTGACTACGAAGGTCTGGGTTCCACCAAGTGGGTCTACAACGGCAAAGGCAATGCGTAAGGACGGATTCTCGCACTCTGTTCACTCTTAAGTTATCATTTGCCACTGTCCCACATCACACTGTGTACATGTATGAAATAGATTAAGGCATCTGGAACGCACGATTCATCACAGTGGATCCACTAAATCCAATGGTTGTTTTTTGTGTGCAGGTACATCCGCTGTTACTACTTTGCTGTGAAGACCCTGATCACCATCGGAGGGCTGCCGGACCCCACCACCGTCTTTGAGATCTGCTTCCAGCTCATCAACTATTTCGTTGGTGTCTTTGCCTTCTCTATCATGATCGGTCAGGTGAGTTGACCGAATCCTTTGACTTTGTTAGAGCTACGGCCTCTAAACGTTGCTGACCAACAGGGGCGTAGCTAGGAATTATGGGCCCTGTAGATGGGCGGTGGCTCCACTTTTTCTCCCCCACACACCACCTTTATTATTATCTATGACAGAAATCTATGTCTATGTACAAGTCAACATTCATCTACTGATCAATTATCAGATCCCAGAACAGATCCCTGATTGAAATTCTGGGTTTTGGTTGCTGCAGTGATAGTGCCAATCGACATCGTCATAACCAAACCCAAATTAGTCCCTTGTTCAAAATCTGTCTACAGAGGACAGTTTTTAGTCTGCACAGGAAAAACTGAGCAAAACTGTATTCCTGCTTGTTACAATTTGTCTCAGATAACACAGCAGTCACTGTCTCACATATTGGAGAAAGATTTATTGGTAACACTTTACAATAAGGGTCACTAAGTTAAGGGTTAGTTAATTTTTAATAAGCATTAACTAACCCTTAATTAACAGTTACCTAATGTGTCT
>NW_027282254.1:105000-125039 GCF_046629955.1 Centroberyx affinis
ATCCTGGATAAGAAGGACCTCGCGGAGATCCTGGTTCATTACCCGGAGTCCCAGAAACTCCTGCGCAAGAAGGCCAAGTGAGGCGCAAACCCCCGCCCCCACCCCCGCCCCCCCCCCCCACCACCCCTGTCCCGCTTACTGGGGACAGGCAGTGACAGAGGGCAGGGGGGGGCCCAAGGATTGGGGACGGGCCACGCTAGACGCAGACGCACACACACACACGCACATACGCACACACACACACACACACACACACAGCCTACATAGCGCTTTTTACACTCTGCGTAACGTGTCACGGCAAAAACCGACAAACCTGTTCAGTTATTTTCTCTCGTCTCCAGACTTATCGAGCTTATTTTAGGATTTTTTTTTTTTGTGAAATCATCTCACTTGCACTGGCAGATCATTTTACCGGTTTCAACAAATTTGACTTTTTTTTTTTCCAGGAGAATGTAACTTCCTGGAATAATGTACAGAAGGACCTGAAATTGTCAGAGCGGATTACTATGGGGGAATTTAAGTCGATTTTAAAGGATGGAGAAAATAGTACTCTTGGTCTGTGTGATTGCTCCTAAATTCCACTGAAATCGTTTTAGAAAATTGTACCTGTTTATGCATCATAACTGGATTTTTGTCCTTGACCTTGTATTGCATATTAACTGGATACTGTGTTCTCTCGTTTGCAGTGTGTGACACTCGTATTTGTCTGTTTGTATTGTTTGTGTCTATTGTTGTAACAATGTTTATGCTGCTCTCTTGGCCAGGTCAGTCTTGAAAAAGAGATTTTAATCACAATGAGACTGTTACCTGGTTAAATAAAGGAGATATATATATATATATATATATATATACAGTACTATGCAAAAGTCTTAGGCACCCAAGAGTTTTTATATAAATTGTGTCTTAGATGTTTATTCTTTTTTTTTTCTGCATTAGTGTGTCAGCAGACTACTCTTTAAAGTACATTTTTTGATATTTAGAAACTTTTCATTTAATTATTTTTTCGCTTTACTTTTTTTCCTTTTACATGTGCCTAAGACTTTTGCACAGTGCTGCATATACTTCACTAAAAGTGAAATTGTGGGCTAAAAGTGAAATTGTCTTGGAGAAAGTTTGAAGTGTTGAAGAAAGTCAAGTGATTTTCTTCACGGTTTTATGACGATCTCTTGAAAGAAGTCCTATTGACATGTATCAAGTGAAATGTATTGAAACGAAGCAAGATTATCTGCCAGTGCAGTGAGAGAATTTGACAAAAAAAAAAAATCACAAAATAAACTCAAAACAGGTCTGGAAACAAGATTAAAAAAAATATCCCTGGACAGCGATGTGACGGCTGCTCAGCCTCTCCTCCGCCTTCCTCTGCTTCAGTCTCTCCTCTCCTTCCGTCTCCTTCCACCTCTGCTCTACTTCCAGCTCTTATCCCCCCCTCCCCCCGACCTGCTCTCCATCTCTTCGTCCCTGTCAGGATTAGGCGCGGGCTAATCTGCTGATTGAGGTCATATTAGCCGCCGATTGCGTTATGAGCGACACAGACAGGGAATCCGGTCCGATAAGCGTGAGTCCCATGATCCTCCTGCTGGGTTTTCACGCCCTCCATTTAGCTGCTCGGGTCAGAGCATGGTGCATCAGCAGAGGAGCTGGATGTGTGTTCTGGTATGGCTGACTCCTGTGTGTGTGTGTGGGATATGTTTATGTGTGTGTGTGTCTGTCATGATGTCGGGGTTATGTGTTTCAAGTCAACTGGTTCCATAACCTTTGCTATACTTTGTCTTTGTGGACACGGTTTATGCTTTAGTTTCAACCACCCCTTCTCTCTTTCTCCCTCTCTCTCTCTCTCTATAGGAAGATGCTGACAAAGGATACGAAGCCGGCTGTGAAGGAGGGCGAGAAAGAGGCGGTGGAGGTCATCCCGCCCAGGCCCGACACCCCCAAAATGTTCAAGGCGGCGCTGGGGGTCGCTGAGCAGGCGGGCATCGAGGGGACCTTCGCCAAGCTGAAGGCGGCCTACAAGTCAGAGACGGACCAGGAGGTAAGTCCCATCTCCACAGACCGTAAAGACAGGAGTATACTGTCTGACTGATGACACATGAGAGGCCGCGCAGGACTTCATTCAAACCTTGCTGTTCACACACACACACACACACACACACATGAAATAGCCTATGTGCGCATATGTGCATATCGCTAAATACTCACACATAGAGATTGTGACAAAAATCTGAATACTACTGGGGGTAGAACTGGGTGGTGGGGTGGATTGGGAGGATGAGTAGGAGAGATCAGGGGGTTTGGAAAGGGGAGGGCAGTTCTATATTTTGTGTATTATATGATGATCTTTTATTATGTATACCAGAACCTTTTGAAAATTCAATAAAGAGATGTTTAAAAAAAAAAAAATCTGAATACTCAGTGGAATCATATATATGGAGTAAAACTTTAGCTGTAAAATAGCAGCTAAACTCAGTATATTGTATTACAGTGGATGGTAGAGCGATTTCAGGTGACTTAACACCCCCTCTGGCGGCCATATTGGAGGTCCTCATCTCTTGGTCAACAGTAGCTATTAACAGCTGATTGTGATTTTTAACTTATCCGTCTCAACAGAATTGACACGGTTAACTTCTGTCTGTTTCTGAATGATCTCACTGATCATTACTGACTAGCTAGCTAACCATAGCATCTGGTCAGCTAACCATCACTGTCTTGTTGTTAACACATCTGATTAGCACGCTAGCTAACGTATCTAGTAGCAGCTAGCGTTAGCGTGTTCACATTAACATCAGTGTGTTTGCTGGCTAGTTAGCTAGCTAACAGTTTGTTCAGGTTAACTGAGCTGACTCTTCTCAAGCTACAACTCTTCATGTTTTGGAGTAGAGACTAGGGCTAAAGACGGGAGCGTGTCTATGTTCCCAGGGTCCTGTGTTCCCCAGATTTATATGGCACATAATGGGGACATGACAAAGGGTCCTATGTTCCCAAGAAAAAAAGTCACTTATCACCTCTGCATTGATTTATTAAAAAGAGTCGACATTTCGGTCACACCGTCCACAGCTGTGTTGGAGGTGTGTCCATGATCCCACGCAACAGCTCACTCATTCAAGATTCCCTCAACTGTCAACACATACCATAGTGAGTGAGTGAGCTATTGTATGGGATCATGGACACACCTCCAACACAGCTGTGGACTGTTATGCAATCATGGGCTGTATTTAAGCACTAATGTCACTTTATGATTGATATGTCTCGAGAAAGGTCCCTGTGACCGAAACGTCGACTCTTTTTAATAAATCAGTGCAGAGGTGATAAGTGTGTGCGGGAATTGACTTTTTTTCTTTGGAATTGGATCTCTGGGGTAATTGATTCCCTGCACCACAAAGGAGACAAAGCAAGTGGTGTGCGTGTTGCCTTCTACTCAAAGGGTCCTATGTTCCCCAGTTCTACATATGTGCTCTCCCAGGGTCCTGTGTTTAACCCTGTACCCTAACTAACCATATTAAGCGAATACAGAGCTGGGGAACATCTTTCTCAGGTTCCCATTATGTGCTATATAGAGCTGGGGAACATAGGACCCTGGGAACATAGGACCCTTTGTCATTTTCCCATTTTGTGCCATATAAATCTGGGGAACATAGGACCCTGGGAACATAGGACCCTTTGTCATTTTTCCCATTATGTGCCATATAAATCTGGGGAACATAGGACCCTGGGAACATAGGACCCTTTGTCATGTTCCCATTGTGTGCCGTATAAATCTGGGGAACATAGGACCCTGGGAACATAGGACCCTTTGTCATGTTCCCATTATGTGCCGTATAAATCTGGGGAACATAGGACCCTGGGAACGTAGGACCCTTTGTCATGTTCCCATTATGTGCCGTATAAATCTGGGGAACATAGGACCCTGGGAACATAGGACCCTGGGAACATAGGACTCTGGGAACATAGGACCCTTTGTCATGTTCCCATTATGTGCCATATAAATCTGGAGAACATAGGACCCTGGGAACATAGGACCCTTTGTCATGTTCCCATTATGTGCCGTATAAATCTGGGGAACATAGGACCCTTTGTCATGTTCCCATTATGTGCCGTATAAATCTGGGGAACATAGGACTCTGGGAACATAGGACCCTTTGTCATGTTCCCATTATGTGCCATATAAATCTGGGGAACATAGGACCCTGGGAACATAGGACCCTTTGTCATTTTTCCCATTATGTGCCATATAAATCTGGGGAACATAGGACCCTGGGAACATAGGACCCTTTGTCATGTTCCTATTATGTGCCGTATAAATCTGGGGAACATAGGACCCTGGGAACATAGGACCCTGGGAACATAGGACTCTGGGAACATAGGACCCTTTGTCATGTTCCCATTATGTGCCGTATAAATCTGGGGAACATAGGACCCTGGGAACATAGGACCCTGGGAACATAGGACTCTGGGAACATAGGACCCTTTGTCATGTTCCCATTATGTGCCGTATAAATCTGGGGAACATAGGACCCTGGGAACATAGGACCTTTTGTCATTTTTCCCATTATGTGCCGTATAAATCTGGGGAACATAGGACCCTGGGAACATAGGACCCTTTGTCATGTTCCCATTATGTGCCGTATAAATCTGGGGAACATAGGACCCTGGGAACATAGGACCCTTTGTCATGTTCCTATTATGTGCCATATAAATCTGGGGAACATAGGACCCTGGGAACATAGGACCCTGGGAACATAGGACCCTGGGAACATAGGAATGACTCCCTAAAGACAAGACAGTTTGGCATCTAGAAAAGACGTACTCTATCATTTGCATACTATCCCTTCTTCTCCATGTTGTGATCTGTTCTCCTCACCACCACCCCCCCGCCCCCACCCCTTGTGTTTCTCCTCTCCCCCCAGGGCCTGGCCTCCTTCACCCCCCTGCCCCCTCCCTCCCCGATGCCGCCGCCCTCCCCGATGCACCGCCGCTCGCCCGTCCCGCTGCCCATGGTCCGGGACGAGGACGACGCCGTGGCCGAGACCGCCGACAGCTCCGTGCTCATCCGCATGACGCCGCGGCAGGCCGGCGAGGAGCTGCTCACCGTGGAGGTGGCGCCGGGCGAGCCCAGGGGAGGGGCGGAGGAGAAGAAATAGAGTGGATGTTCAAAAAAAAAAAAAAAAGAGAGAGAGAAGTATGGGATTTGGAGAAAGGACTGGTGCGGGTGGCGAAGTGACACAAGGAACAATCCACCCTGGGATCCTCTTCCACCGTTAGATCTCACCCGCCTCGCCTCGCTTCTACCGCAGTTAGTGATTTACTACATTTACCCACAATGACTTTCAACACCCCCCCCCCCCCCCCCCCGCCCCCCCCCGGAGAAGAGGCGTCAACTTGTTTCATTCAGCTGAGGTTTATAACAAATAGCGATAGTTCAGCAAGAGATCAAGAGTTTTTTTTTCCAGTCGAGAAAATGTGAGAGTCGCTCCTTACTCAAAAAAACTCTCCGCTGCAGTGCATTCTGGTCTCTCTCCTGCTCCTGTGGGCGGAGAAACTGGTCTCTCTTTCCTCTTCTACGATGGATCTCTCCCCTGTATGATTGTTGGAACGTCTCTCGGTGGCAAAACGGCGGCTCTAGAAAGAAGCCCCTCGCTCTTTGATTCTGAGGGACTGACACCAAAAACCGAGACGTTTTACCTGCTGAGGTTTTACATCCTGAAACATTTTCTCATATCAAACCTCCACTGGAGCTGCTGGAAACATCCTGGAGGTGACGTCACCTCGTCTACGATTGGCCCGGTTAGCCACCAAGAAGAAGAAGAAGAAAAAAAAAAAACACCAAACAACAAAACGGACCCGGGAATGCGACGTACATCGACAGTGTTAAAGTGTTTTAGGGTGGATTTTTTTCCTTTAAGAGAGACTGCCTCCCACTTTTAGAAAGCTAATAAATAGTGACACGAGCACACACACACACACACACACACACAGAATGACACCGCTTAACAACGGAGAGGCAACGCGTTCGTGAAACTCAATTTCCCAGACTCCCTCGCTCCAGGTCTTGCAGCTGCATTGGGCTTTTCAGCATTGTCATTGCCCCTGACCCGCCCGGCCCGTCCCTGTGTGACTCACTATGGCCTTCGCTAAACTTAAAGCTGATTATCATTCACAAGAGGCAGCATGCTGTGCAGTCTGAGCCACTGCAGAGACATGTAGGTGTAACAGCAGCACTGACAGAGAAACCATTTGTTTTCACCTCAGTCATGTTCACTGAGCCGAAATGAGAGAGAGAGGAAGTGTATTTGTCTCTTGACAGACGTCGAGTTTCTCCTCTGTAGCGCTTGTGGATGAAATACATCGAGCACACTGTGTAAAGATGAATTTGTTTTTTTTTGTTTTTTTATTTAACCTTTATTTTATACGGAAGAGGATTAGGGCCACATGTGAAAAATGTATTTGAGTTCTGACTTTAAACTCAGAATTCTGACTTTATTCTCAGAATTCTGACTTTAAACTCAGAATTCTGAGTAAAAAGTCAGAATTCTAAGACTTTTTACTCAGAATTCTGACTTTTTACTCAGAATTCTGACTTTCTGAGTAAATGTGACTGTCATCTCAGAATTCTGACTTTTTTCTCAGAATTCTGATTTTAATCTCAGAATTCTGACTTTAATCTCAGAATTCTGACTTTAAACTCAGAACTCAAATACATTTTTCACATGTGGCCCTAATCCTCTTCCGTAATTTTACCAGGTAGTCACTTGAGATCAGTGATCTCTTATTCGAGCGAGGACCTGGCCCAAAAATGGCAGCATTTATAAAAAAAAAAAAACAGACAAGACACAAACACAGACAAGAACATAAAACGGCAAAGTGGCGCAAGGGGATAAAAATTGGAGCTGGAGGCGGACAAGACTGAATGGGATTGTGAGGCTTTCCGGGGGGGTTGCTGGGGAGAGAAGGTCAAAGTTAATATATATAAGTATAACACCACATTATACAGTGAAGCATAGACGTTCTCTCCCATCTCATGCTTTAAAATGTCCGCAATTTGAGCTTTTAAAAATCAGATATGGTAATATATCTGTAGTTTTCAGAGTTTTTTTTTTGAAGTCCATTCCAGGCAGAGGGAGCAGAGAACACGGAGAACCCGTTTTAGCCCGTGCCTCTGTTTTTTTTTTCCACGTCGATATCTGACTCGGGCCTCCGTCTGACACGGCCGGGGCTCTAATGACTTTTACTGATTTTTACTAGACACGTTTCCGGGTCACTTGTGTGTGTGTGTGTGTGTGTGTGTGTGCATGTGTGTGTGTCAGACCAAAGCAGGAAAAAGGTCCAGGAAGCAGAGGAAGCGGCTCATTGTGTCCGACTCGGCCCCCGAAGGAGAGAAAAGGGAGAAAATAAAAGAGGCGGGAATAAAGAAACAATGTAATGCTGAATAACCACATGCCACAGGAGTTTATAGAGCCGCACTGTTGCCGTACCTTCAGTTTAAAGCCTAAGTACCCATGATAATGAAGAGGGGGACAGTATATGTTATAAAAAATGTGCTGTAAATTCTGAGCTATGTATTTCTACTTCAGTGATCAAGTCTGTGTAAGCTATAAGAGACAAATGGGTTTGTAAATAAAAATCATTTGGACATAACGCAGATGGTAGCTGTGTGTGTGTGTGTGTGTGTGTGTCCCTTTCGAAAAAGAGCCATACGTTTTTACAATATAAATATCACAGCAAAACTTTAAAGTATCATGCAAATACCACAGTTAGGTCACCATAAACTCACTCTGTAGTACCACAAACACCATTTAATATAATAGTGATTTTAGGGATAGGTGTGTGTGTGTGTTTGTCCCTTTCGAAAAAGAGCCATGGAGATAATATACATACATTTTTGGAAGGATACAATATAAATATCACAGCAAAACTTTAAAGTATCATGCAAATACCACAGTTAGGTCACCATAAACTCACCATTTAGTACCACAAACACCATTTAAGTCAATTTAGGAATATAATAGTGATTTTAGTAGGGATAGGTGTGTGTGTGTGTGTGTGTGAGTGAGAGAGAGAGATTTTTTTATTTAAAAAAAAACACAAAAACTTTATTTACAAATAAAAAATAAACCAATCAGGACACATGTATCACACACAAACCAAAGGAGAGATCACAGATTCGAAAAGGATTTAAAAAAAAAAAACCCTATGCAAATACAGAATTGAAGACCAATTCCCCTTCAGTGACATATAAAAATAAACTCATCTAAGGTCTTCATTAGGGAAAAGAATCTGAAATCCACTGGGACTCTCACTTTCACCAGTGCAATGAGCAAAGGAAGTAGATCTGCCCCTGAACCAGTTTCAATTCGACTTTTCCTACTTTTATAGATCGATAGTTTAGCTCTGTCCCACAGTTGGAGAGAGAGAGAGAGAGAGAGAGAGAGAGAGAGAGAGAGAGACAGCAAGGTTCCTACACAGGTCTGTAAGGTCTGTCAATTATGAAAATGACTGTGAAGCCTGAGAGAGAGAGAGAGAGAGAGAGAGAGAGAGAGAGAGAGAGAGAGAGCAAAAGCACAATTTTTCAGTTTGTATTTTTAAGTTAATTTTACCTACTCCTATTTATATATTTGATTGTAATGTTGCAATGTTACACAGCTCTGTTTACACATGTCTTTATTCTAGTATATCTTTAATTGTACGTAAATTCTTTGGTTTTTTTTATTTCACACGTAAACGTAGAGACACGTCTTCCTCCCCGGTGACTCCCAGAGGAAATGATGTGGTAACGGTTCTATTTCTGGGCTTCTGTCCCGACTCTCTTCTGAGTTCAATCAGACGAACGGCGCTCTGCAGCCGTTAACCCCGGTCCGCCGAGTCGCTGAATTAAACCTGATGCGTTTCACGTGTTCGGTGTTGCGTGGCTCAGACCATCTGAGTCCCGCTGACGACTCGCATCTGTTTCAGTCCAGAGGAAGAGTCTGCCTGGTGCTGCCTTCAGGGTCCACTCGGGAAGTCGAAACGTCCAGCTCGGGAAAGTCGTGCATAATAAGAGCTGTCGGTGCATTCAAGTGCTTTTGGTCAGAAATAATAAGAGAATTAACCCTGTAATGAGAGCAGTTTTGTTTGCTTTCTGTTGTTTTATATCAGAAATTAAGGCATGTAGGAACTGATAATTAAATACTTGTTGGATAATGTAGTCACAATGTCAAAATGTAATAAAATGGGTTAAAAATCCATAAAACCTAATACTGTAATAATGTTTTCCTAAGGCTTATATTAACTGGCAGTTATTACATTTAAAGGGGCTAATATTACAACATCAGTCTAAATATGTTATTGAATTATCTGGCAATTTAGTATATTAACTGGATTTATTATTATTTTTTTAACCAGTTTAGAGGGTCTTTTTTTTTTTTTTTTTTTTTTTTACAGTTTGCATGATCTGAAAGATAATGCATTATCAGTTGCTAGCTATATGGACGAATGAGCAGAAGAAAATGTATTTGATGTTTTAATTAATTAAGGTATTAGCCAAACGTTTCTGGATATGCAGGGCAACTGAACGTTAAAGAGCTAAATAGAAACATAGCCTACACCAGTACTAATTATTTACCCAGAATGCCAAACGATAACACAACATTTTAGAAAGTCCATTACTTCTGCTATAAACGGTCGTCCGTGCTCTCCGCCCCCAAAACGTCACATCTCGGCACACCGGGGTATAATGGAAAATCCTGACTCTCTTTAGTCTATAAATTTTACCACTTGACCGTTCATGCGCGCTCCGCTCTCAAGTGGCGACATTTCCGACGGCACGTGAACGCAGCATTAGCCTACAGCAGTCTTGACTTGGCGGACAGCGCAGCAGGCGACAAACACACACCCGGCTCTGTCAGAAAATGGGAAACTTCTAGAGTGTAGGACTGCGGACAAGTTCCATTTTTTTTTATCCTCTAACGACTTTATCCGCACGCTGACTTTGAACTTGGAGGATTTACTGCGGAGGAACGGCGACAAGAGGAGGAGGAGGAGGAAGAAGAGGAGGAAGAGGAGTCGCGCTTTGGACCAAAGGTACGGAGAAGTTTTGGTTCGTCTTTGCTTTTACAAAACTGGTTTCTGTTCGGGTTACCGGGCGCGTTTCGGTTGAATCTTTAACGAGAGAAACCCTCCCAGTTGTGGCGGTTTTAAGTGTGTCCTGCCGCGGCCCGGTGGGACTATACCGGAGCAGGTTGTAAACGGCGCCGTGTTTCAGTCTTTCCAGCGGTTTTTTTTGTTGTTTTTTCCCCCCCCTCGCATCAGTTTGTTTTTTTCCACGTCGTGTTTTGTTTTTCCCCGCGCGCGGCAGATGAAGCGCTGAAAGTCACAACAGTGCAGATCCGATTCACCTCGGTTTCCATCCAGCAGCTTCCATCCACACAAAGCTCTCTCCTCAGCGTTTTTCATTTGACAAGGGTGAAAAGAGCGTCGGCTTCACCTGGCGCGCGCTCTCTCTCTCTCTCTGACACACACATTCACGCGCACACACACACACACGTTTCCTACTATAATAATGGTAATAATACACTTTAGTTCTCAAATCAGAGTTACAAAAGACAATAGTGAAATGACAGCAACACATCAAAAACAATAAAATCAAGGCAGATAGAAGAATATAAATCGGTATAGAACAACAAAACCTAGAAGCAACAAGATCAGAGCAAAACACACTGGAAATCACTACTGATGCAAAGATCCAGGTCCGATAGATCCTGCTGTCTTTCATAGGAACAAAGATCTGACTTAGGTGAGATCAAGGTTATAAAGTAGTGTTTTAAGATTAGATTTAGACACTCACAACTGACATTCAGTCCTGTCCCCTTTTTAAATCTAAGCTTTCCTCTCAATTTACCTTAAACTAACCCAATTCCTAATCTTAACCCTAAAGCCAAGCCTTAACCCTAAACTAACCTCTTGGAAAAGCGAGTCACTGCAAAATGTCCTCACTTTGGGAAGATTGTCATCGTTTTCCCGTTTTTTTTTTTTTTTTCTGAGGAAGTCTGGCCCGTAAACAAGAGCACACAAAACACACCCTGGTTTTCCTATTCATTCATTGGGTTTGTGTGTCAGTTTTGCGCAGTCTGGTTTTACACGATTGTAATATGCGATAACAAGAATAATAATAATAATTCTAATTATCGCTGTAAGTGGTTGAAGTGAGGCAGCTGGCAGGCGGGTGTGTCTTGGAGAAACTTACTGGAGCAGCAAGCGGATATTCTATAAATAAACCGGTTTTTTGTCCCACATGTGGCAGTGTGGACTGGTTACTGTGAGGCAGAGGAACAGTGAGACTCTGACTCACACTTATACAGAAAAGTGGGTAAACCATAACTTCATCATAAGGTCAAACAACCACCGGCATTACCAGAATATGTCAGAAAAGCTTTCATTTATGTGTTTTTTTCCCCCTTAAAAGACCCAATTCCCCTGTAACTTACATCAATTCGACACGACTTCCTATCATGTATACACCGAATTTAACTCGTAAATACTTTTTTCAGCCTAAAAAAAAAGAAGTAAACTCGGAAAAAAGTGGAGTTTAAATGGGTTTCGGCCTCCACTACATCACTGGTCTTTTACCCTGTAATGGGATGTGTGATCATCTGGGAGGCTTCTCTTCCAGTTGTTACTGCTTTAGATGGTGTTGTGCTGGCTAAAGGACACACACACACACACACACACACACACACACACACTCACACACACACACACTCTGCCCCTCACACGTCACCAGGCAGCAGAGCATACCAGAGGCAGGAGTCACTGAACAGGAGCGCGACTTCATTCAGCTGCAGGATTTTGGACGTGATTAAACATTAACTCGAGTGTTTGCTTCTGACTCCAGGGTTCGGCCCACATGGGTTTCTGAAGACTGACATTTTTGTGCTGAAGCTGCCGATAACCAATATTTTGTGCTGATGTTCAGTACCTTTTTTTAAGTTTGACCATTTCAGGCCAAAGAATTCCAACTATTTCCCCCAGAATGTTCTTCTTGTCAGGGTGGAAAAGCCTCTGAAGCCGCATTCAGAGCATCATGGGACACTAAAACTCTCCACTGAAACCCAGACTGATGAAATTCTTTTAGTGTCAGCTGCTCTTTAAAGGAATAGTTCACCTAAAAATGAAAATTCTGTCATCATCTACTCCCCTCATGCCAAATGAAACACAGGTGAAATTTGTTAGTCCATATAACACACAGGGAGGCTGCCAACACAACTTGGTAGCAGCCTTCTCCAAAACAACTGAAGTCAATGGGGACCTGTTCTTTAGAGCTCCAAAACAAAAACAGACAAACAATCACACTGTGAACAGAAAGACCTATACACCATTATTTGTCGCAAATCAATCAGCTGTAGTTCAGATTTGCACTAAATGATGGTGTAAATATACTGTAGGTCTTTTTGGAACTCTGAAGAACTGGTCCCCACTGACTTCAGTTGTTTTGGAGAAGGCTGCTATGGAGTTGTGCTGGCAGCCTCCCTGTGTGTTATATGGACAAACTTCACCTGTGTTTCAACTGGCATGAGGGTGAGGAGATGATGACAGAATTTTCATTTTTGGGTGAACTGTTGCTTTAAGGCAGAGAGACCCACCACACCTGTTCAATGGTAGAGAACTCTAAGATACTTAAATGAAGAATTCATTTAGCAAAAACATAAACAGTTATACAAATCATTAAGATGTGCAAATATTGGCCGACCATATCTGATACTTAATAGAAGGCCAATATTGGCAAAACTATGGGCCTAAACCTAATTGATACGTCTTTGACAGACATTGGCCTGATTAGAAGACACCTAGCAAGTGAGATTATGTCACATTCACATATCGGAAGACGTGGAAGAGCGGGATGACTAGTGCTGAAACGATTAGTCGACCGACAGAAAATTTGAAACTGTTTATAATTTTGATAATTGATTAATTGTTTTATCCATTTACCAAGTAAAAATACTAAATGTTTGCTGGTTACAGCTTCAAAAATGCTAAGATTTGCTACTTTTTCTGTTTATATGATTATTAAGTGACTACTTTGGGTTTTTTTGGCTGCTGGTCAGACAAAGTAAGTAACTTTAAGAATCAGTTGTGATGGGTATTTGTCATTATTTTTGATATTTTATAGCCTAAATGATTCATTGAAAAAATAATTGGTAGCTCAATCGATAATGAAAATAATCATTAGCTGCAGCTGTAGGTATGACAACTTGTAGATACAACTGAGAGCGTTAACATTTAAAAAACAACCATAAACAAACTGCAGCAGATATCGTTTGCTTTTCATGAGTAGAGATGACTGTATTAGTGTCAGTATAATGGATCATTTTGATTTTTATCACCTTGGACTGCCGACTGTGTCGACACACGTCCACAGTTTGTGACACCCAGTGGGAGATATCAGAGCTGCAAACAACGTCTCACATGTCCTACATGTAATCCCCACTAGGAGGCTGACTGGGCAGCTCGTATTTACGGTAAATCTGACATGACATGAACGCAGCACAAGGTTCAGCCTTATTTGGGGAAATTGAATTTACTACTTTGTCTCTGTAATTAGATTCAGTACTTGAGTGTTTAGAGTTCCAGCATCAAAGCAGAGATTTTTAGGACAGACTGGAGGACGGACAGGGATGTGACATGTTGACCCCACTCTGAAGAGTAACTAGACCAGAGACTTACAAAAAAAAAACAAAAAAAAAACTAGTTTTTAAGTGTCTGGATTGTTTTCTTGTGTTATTCTTTGGTTTGATGCACCCAACTAATCACATAGTGCACAGAGGTGGCTGAGTGTGACGTATACTCACCTATCTGCCTATATGCATACAGACCAACATGGCCATTTGTTGAATAGGCTACAGCTCTAATTAAAACACCATCTGTATGCAGGGGTGTAGCTAGGCATTATGGGCCCAGTGCAGAGGCGAGGACACTGGGCCCCCCCTCCACTTTCCTCTCATCCCCACATGACCGCTTTTCTATCTATCTATGACAAACATCTCTGTCTACCCATCCACAAGTCAACATTCGTCTACTGATCGATTATCAGACACATCCCTGATTGAAATTCAGGGAGTTTGTTGCTGCCCTGATACACTAATCGGCTATAACCAAACTTCCCTTGTTCAAAATCTGGAGGACAGGACAGTTTGGGACAGTTTTGTTTCAGTCTGCACAGGACAAACAGGCCAGATGTTATTCCTGCTTGTTCCAGTTTGTATCAGATAAAGCAGTGCAGAGGTTACAGATGCTGTATCATATTTTTGAGAATGTTTTGTTTGCAGTTTTGTAGATTTCAACCAAACCTGTTTCGGAACCAGAGCAGTTTGAAATAAAAAATCTCAAATAGGGATGCAAATTTCAATCAGTTTCCTTAATCAATCATATTAACGACCAATTAATCGATTAATCATTATGTAACAGCTTTTGACATAGAAAATAGAAAATACAAAACGTGGGTTTTACACCTGTCTTTAGGCCGACTCAACAATTAATCAACCAAGCAAAACTTAAAAGATCTTCCTGCGTTCCCTGTCATTGTGCTTGTAGACTTGCTGTATTTCAACATTGTATTACAGTCTTTACAATGAATCCTTCTCAGGTGTGATGCTCCCACACTGGACTTTTCACCCGCTTGCTTGTCTTTCTTCTTCCTCTGTATCAGCGGTGAAAGTTAAATTGCTCCCTCGTGGTGGTTAATCATTTCAGCAAAATATGAGAAATATCACATAGCCTACATTGTCGATTAATCAGTTAATATATGCTTGATCAATCAGATTCTTAATCTACACATGACCCCTTCAAAAGGCATTTTAGTCCAGACAATTCCTCAGCTTGGGGGAGTCAAGTACAGTAGATGCACAAGTAGAAATCCGTACTGAGGTTTAGCTTTGGCCGTACTGTCTCTACTGGCCCACAGTGTTTGGTTGAACATTAGCCACGCAGACACGCTCATGTTGTGCAGACTTGACGTCAAGCAGTTTGTCGTTGGTTGTAAAATGACTCAAAAAAACACCACGTCGGCTGTAGCGCCATGTGCGTTTGTTTACCTACAGAGACATGGAGCGCGAGGGGAGGGGAAGTGAAACCAGCGCACCTCCTAGTGAACTAAAACTAAACAAATACAAGAAAGATAAAGGAGAGATTTTGTCTGAAATTAAAGGGGCGGCCTCTGTCGGACGGACACGGTTCGGTTCTAAAATCCGAAAACTACAAAAAAAAAAAACGCGAGCTCCGTCTGCCGTTGCCACCGACCTGTTTTACCACATGAAGATGAAACTTATAAAACGGTTTTCCAAATAAAAAAAAAACAGTCCCAACACTTTAATTAAGCCACTGTTGAAACCAACTGGCAAAAAAAAAAAAAAAAAAAAAGGCATTCCCACGGACTTCTTGTGCTTCACATTTTTCATGACATTACCAGAACATTTTTTTGATCTATACTGTTATCACCCACAGTTTAAAAAAACCCAAAAACTTTCAGGCCATATCGCCCACAGCTAAACGACAGGCTCAGAGTGTGTTTGCGTAGCCATGTTTGACTGTGTGTGAAGCATGACGCAGGAGGTTTTAGTGTGTGTGTGTGTGTGTGTGCCTGGTTCTGCTGCTGTGGAGGGAGCAGGGCGGGCGGGCGGGCGGGCAGGCGGGCGGACCGTGTGAACCTCCTCCCCCTGTGGGCCTGCTGTGACGCCTCGTCCTCCACACGTGGAGCCGTTACGCAACCGCTCTGTGATTGAAACCAGATTGCAGTTCCTGGAAACTGGAACCTCTTCCGCATGAGACCAGCAGCTGGTGCTGTTTAGCCAAATCTCCCATGATGTTGTCTGCGTGACAGTCAGAGGTGAGAGGAAGAGGAAGCAAGTTAGTGACATTACTGTGAAACTGAAAAAGGAGAAATAATAGATACAGGGCCTTCAGACCCCTTAACATTTTCAGTGATAGCGATTGGAAAGGGATGATTTCTATTTTTCTCTGAAACTTTAAGAACTGGACTCTAATGTAATCCATAACTGATCCATACATCCCATACTGCACCCTGAAATCCCATTGAGTCCCATTAAGATCCAGGTGAGGCAGCTGGTCTGAGCTTTGTTAGCAAGAAAGACAAATATAAAATAAAAAAAAAGTTTGAAAGGAAAACATTGTGCACAACCACTAATATCATCCAAATATGGCATCTGAGTAACAGATGATGAAGAAATGTAGAGAAAATATTTGCTTGCGTGGCGGTTTAGCCCAAATGAAGCAAAGGGTTTGAATACTTCCAAAAATAGATTTCTGTTATTTTAATTTTCTGTTTTAATAAAAAATTCTCCAAATTTGTTGTCATTAATACTACAAAGTGCTTTGCATAGAAATTCTGAATAAATGCATTTTGAAAAAACTTACTAGCACAGCACAATGTGCAAAGCATTGGAGTCCAGTTCTTGAACTTCCAGAGAAAATAGAAATCATCCCTTTCCAATCACTGTAATTGAAAATGTCAACAGGTCTGAATACTTCTGCAAGGCTCTGAGAAAGAGAAGCTCAGTCAAACAGCCTGACAAAGAACTACAGTGATCCTGTAATACATTTTAGAAGGTCACTATATAAACATCATAGCAAAACTTCAAGCCCCTATAGGAATGCTATAGTGATACCAGAGCAGAATAAAACCATAAAGGTAGTTTCAGGTCACTATAGCCGACCACAGATGAGACTGATCTGATCCAGCCTCAATTAAGGATCTCAGTATTTATTAGGGACGTCAATTTTAAAGCTCCATATTCTCCACCCTCCAGTGTTTTATTTTGTGTCTTGAGGTCCATTCAAAGCTGTGTGTGTGGTGTCATGAACCAAAAACACTCTCAATCCATTTCTCCACGTTCATTTTCCAGCATCTCTCTGAGCCTTACCGAGAACAGGCTGTTTCTGTCGCCGTGTCTTTAAGGCTCATTAATATTAACGACCCCTCTGTTCCCGATCGGCTAACCCCTTCGAGAGTGAAACGTGAGACGCCGCGGCCCGGCGGCTACAGGTAGGGAAAACTCTCCGGTAAATAAACGACGACAACCGCTCAACCGCTTTGAAAAAAACACTTTGTTAGTCTATTATTTCTTACAAAAATGCTAATGAGCGAACCTTTGTGACGCCACAAAGTTACGGAAGTCCAAACGGCTCGTTTAGAGGCTCGCTGCACTAATATGGATTGTGTGGATTTAGTTTTGATACTTTCACCATGTTTAGATAGACCATCCAGCTCCTTTATCATCACAGAGGCAATATGATATGGACCTTTAAGAAATTTCCTTGATCGATCGTCCAAAGAAATAATGAACGATTAATCTTTAAAAAAAACAAAACAAGACACAGCAAAATGTAGGCTAGCTTATGACGAAAATACAGTACGTTTGTCGTGTTTTCCACACCGAACAGAGTTGGATGTCGGCTTGTTACTTGGTACATCATTGTTGTTGTACTGGTGTTGTATCTCAACACAGTATCGCAATGCGTACAGTGAACATTGTCATCTTGTAAGGTGAAATGGTTCCACACTGCTTCTGCCTGTCTTCTTCTGTGTATTTGAAATGATGATTTCACTACCAACCAAGACGAGACCACGCATTGTTCAGTTTGATCGTTTTAATTGATAAGCTGGTTCCACTGAATTCTTAACGGCAATTAACAGATCATCGATGAATCGTTTGCAACCCTTGTTTTCATACAGTACCCATGAAATGAAGATGCTTTCAAAACTAATTAAAAGTTTCTGAATATCAAAAATGTACAATAAACAGCAGTCTACTGACACACAGTAATGCACAAAACAAATAAACATCTAAGACTTCTAAGAAATGTCTATAAAAGATCTAGGGTGCCTAAGACTTTTGCACAGTACTGTATGTCACAGCTACAAGTCACTCAGCTTGCATGGAAATGGGTGTGACACTCATTGAGAAACTGAGTGGGCCTTTGTGCGTTTGTGCGTGTGTGTGTGTGTGTGTGTGTGTGTGTGTGGTTTAGCCTTGAGGCAGAGATACTGACGGTCTGTAGCCATAAGACAGAGACCTTATGCTCTCTAATCTAATGAACAGACTTGAGGAATTTGATTAAGTGACTGAGCAGGTTAGACTGATATGATGATGACGGTTCCTCCTGACCACAGCTACAGAAAACATGCTGCAAACGATTCAGTATGGACCATATCGCAGTGGATGCAATACATTCTCTTAAAATGATGGCATTACACACACACACACACACACACGCACACACACATGAACATAAATGCACACCGTGTGGTCTGAGGTCACGGTCCTGTCCTTCTGATTCCTTATTTAGTTGTAGCAGCTCTGTGTTTACATACCTGATGCAGCTGTTCCTGCAGCCCAAGGTCTCAAGCCCTGTGTGTGTGTGTGTGTGTGTGTGTGTGTGTGTGTGTGTGTGTAGATGTGCCCTCCATCGGGGCTGTAGTACTCTGGACTCTCACCCATCTAAACATTTTTCAAGATAATTTTTTCTCCACCTGGTCGACCTTCGTTTTTTGTTTTCTCCCCAGCATAGTCCATAGTATGTAATGGTCCTCAAACTTCTATGCATTTCTAAGTTGGATATTGGAGGGTTTGTTGTGTTTTTCTTCTTGGTGGATAACCGGCCAATCGTAGACGAGGTGACGTCACCTCCAGATGTTTCCAGCAGCTCCAGTGGAGTTTGATATGAGAAAATGTTTCAGGATGTAAAACCTCAGCAGGTAAACGTCAGGTTTTGGTGTCAGTCCCTCAGAATCAAAGAGCGAGGGCTTCTTTCTAGAGCCACGATTTTGCACCGAGAGACGTTCAGCAATCATACAGGGAGAAATCCATCGTAGAAGAGGAGAGAGACCAGTTTCTCCACCCACAGGAGCAGGAGAGAGACCAGCATGCACTGCAGCAGAGAGACAGGTTGGGGTTTGATTAAGGAGCGCAGCCCCGATTATAGACACGCCCCATGCCTTCACAAATCACTTGGCTGGCTAGCTATATTTCTATGCCAATATGCCCACCTTTGATTGAAAGCGACAAGTTCACTCCCCTTATCTGGGGGTTGTTGAAAGGCATTCTGGGAAATGTAGGAAATCACTAACTGCAGTAGAAGTAGGCGAGGCAGGTTGAGGGAAAAGTAGGTTCACCAAAAAAGTAAATTACAACATTTCATCACAAAATAACTCCTGGAATGTATTTTTTTTATGATCAAACTTTTTATTCTTTTTTACAATCAACAATTCAACCAACTATACTGCCACATATGGACATACATGAAACACAAAAAGAGAGATTTATGAATCTTAATCTTCTTGATTTTTTGCATCTTAAGTGTTACTTTTACATGCGGAAAGACATTTTGGTCTCGGCCTTGACCTTTCGGACCCGGATCCGGACCGCAGCTCTGTGTCGCTGTTCGTCTCCGGTCTGCAGTAAAGGCCTGTGGGTTCGGGTTTTTAATGTCTTCGTGTTCCTCTCGGCTCCAGATGGTGGTTCAGGATGTTTTAAAGCCGCCTGCTGTGCTCCTCCACACTTTTCCATGTGTGTGTCTGCAGCTGAAGATGCTCGGTGTGCAAAGTCGTTTACAGTTTTACAAGAGGTTTCGTCATGTTCAGCTAGTTTTAGCCTTACCAAGAACAGGCCGTTTCTGTCGCCGTGTCTTTAAGGCTCATTAATATTAACGACCCCTCCGTTCCCGATCGGCTAACCGTTTCGAGAGTGAAGCGTGAAACTTCTTGAGAAGCTTCTTTTTAATTGCTTTGGATCTAATTGGATCTAAGACTTCCTGCCAAGTGTTACTCTCGGGTACAGAGAGATTTTTAACACTCTTCCCCCATGAAAGATGACAGGCTGTCTTAAGAGGAAAAGATGAGCTGTTTTTGAAGGTTTGGTCACCTTTTCTAGATTTACCTGCAGACCTGAAGAACTTACTTCTAAGGGGTGGGCACTTTTCTGAGTGGAGGACTCCTCTCATAACCCCAATTATGGGACACACAACATGATATGGCTTCTGAAGACTGGTTAACTGGTAAA
>NW_027282255.1:0-40141 GCF_046629955.1 Centroberyx affinis
TATATTTTGTAATTCTGTGTACTGACATTTTACCTACCTCATTGTGTGTGTTTTTCGTCATTTATGTGAATTGCTGCTGCAACACTGTAATTTCCTTTGGGGATAAATAAAGTACTCTATCTATCTATCTATCTATCTATCTATCTATCTATGAAATGAGCATGAACTCAGATGTTGTGGACAAGAATAATGTGAAGATGTACGTTCCTGTACCATGAAAGGATTATGGGACAATAACATCAGTCGGACACCACATTTTCACCTGTCTGTCACATGAAAATTCATGTTTCTCCTTCACATGGAACATAGACTCCCATCTCAGAGTTTAAAATCTATACTAAAAAAAAACCGGTAACACTTTACAATAAGGGTACATTCATTTATAAGTTAATAACCCTTAATTAACAGTTAACTAATGTGTCTGGTAATCATTTACTAATGGTGTTCATGTTAACTAAGGTATTAATTTCTACATTATTTAATAGTCATCTTTATAAACTATTCAATAATGTAGAAATTATTAATAATAATAGTTAACATGAACACCATTAGTAAATTACAACTTAGTGACCCTTATTGTAAAGTGTTACCAAAAAATCTTTAAAATTCCTCAGTCATTTCATTTGGGTAAAAACTTAAAATTAAAGATCCAAAAAGCCTCTTTCTTTTCTACTGATTTTTTTTTTAAAATACTGCGTTCTGATTGGTCTATGGGCCAAGTCAGTTAATACATTTATTTATTGTTGACTCTATATGCAGCCCTGTAACCCTGAAGGGGGGTTACTGCAGGCTAATGCACACACACTCATGTAGTAGACGCAAATATCACAAGGCAAACACACCCCTCGCTGCAGGGGGGGGGGGGTCGGTGCCTGGTGTTGGTTTGCCCGCTATTACTTAACTCTGCTGTGACTCACACTCAAGTACATGTTACACAGCGTAAAAGGAGGACCACACACACACACACACACACACCATCACACACACACACACACACACACACACACACATCATCATCTGGCCAAAAACAAGGAGTTCCAGCGTGCCATGTACTGACGGGCATGACTCGTCAAAATAGGGCCGTGAGTGACGATGAATAATCATTATGTTATAAGCTTGTATGTTTCCTTCATATTCTCAAATTCTTCCAATGTGTTATTTATTGAACATATCTTGATATTTTTATATTTTGTTTCCTAACCTCATACTGCACATATTTCAAATCTTTATTATATACGTATATATTTTCATATCACACATATATTTCCATTCATTTTTTCCTTCGTCTGTTAACTTCTAGTGTTGAAACTGTCATTATATTTAATACCAACCATGTGCCATATTTTATTTTTTTCCCTTTGCCATTTCCAGTTACAGTTACCTGCTGATTTCCCCCCCCATTTATCTTAACTATGCTGTTATAGTGGGTATTAAACAGCAATACTGCTTGTCACATCAAGAGGAAAAATATGTTTACAAAAAGCTGAAAGAAAGAAAGCAGTAACGTCATTGTTGTTGGACTCAGAGATGCAGAGAGAAACAGTGAGAGAGCGCTCCATTG
This sequence comes from Centroberyx affinis, assembly GCF_046629955.1. Classification (NCBI taxonomy): domain Eukaryota; kingdom Metazoa; phylum Chordata; class Actinopteri; order Beryciformes; family Berycidae; genus Centroberyx; species Centroberyx affinis. The sequence continues at coordinate 1,562 of NW_027282255.1, forward strand.
TTCCTCATGCTGACTGCTGAGCCTATGATGACAAAATGTGAAAACCTCACAACTCAAATTTCAAAACGTTTTAACTTCAATTGAAGGATAACATGGTTCCTCTACGGGCTGAGGAAATTCTACAACACCTTAGACCAGTGATTCTCAACCGTTTTCATGTCAAGGACCCCTAATTTAGTCCACATTTGGGCCCCGGACCCCCATTTGATAACATTTTGTCTCTCAAACCCAAATCTGAGAATATTTTTATTGTTAGATATGATTTTGTCCAGAATTCCATGGCTATCTGTACTGTAGGTAGAGAGATAACAGAGAAACTACGATCAAAACAGTCATTCTTCTACATTCTCTAATTATGTTAACTTCTTATAAATGAAATAATGCTGAAGTTTTACAGTTTTTCAATTTGCTGGGGACCCCCTGGAACTCCCTCAAGGACCCCTGTTGGTCCCCGGACCCCCCGTTGAGCACCACTGCCTTAGACTTATGAAACCCTTTCAAAATCCATTGGATAAACTCAAAAATACACGGTCACACTAAAAACAAGGCTGTGCTTAGGTCCTGAAAAGTTGACATTTTGGAGATACAAGGTTTTCCCCCTTGACTGCGACGATTAGTGGGGTTTCCTCGCCCTGCACTGCAGGGGTCTGAGCGTCCTCCCAGCATGCTTTGCTGCCGGTACCCACAGGGAGGCAGTCGGCGCTTGACGTCCCTTGTTCATTATCTCTCTCTCTCTCCGTCTTTCTCTCTCCGTGTCTCTCGCCCCCTCTCTCTCTGTATTCCAGGTCCCAGTGGCCGCTGAGCCGCAGTGGCCTGCTTTTACTGTGCAGTGTGCAGCTCTTAAAGCTACAGGCACAGCCGAGGGCCTGCGTGTATACATGGGGTGGACCGAATAACAGGAACGCCACACGAAAAAGGATTTTAAAGCTGCACTGGGCAAGATTTGTATGTAAAAACCTTGTCTTATTGGCCTAAATCACAAATTGGGGCTGCATTAGAGATTGGAGATGCCAAAGATTCACCCCATTTGCCCAAATGAAATTCTGGTGTCTGGCATGTACACTTCTCTGCCCACTTTTCCCCCAAAAGAGACAGGCTTATAGCTAGTGTTTTAGAATGAAACCCTTTGCACATTGTGAAGCGATTGGCAGTTTACAAGTCTTTACCACAAAAGCAAGGGAAGCAGCCTCTATCCATAGATATTAGTCAAGAGCATTTATATAGTGCCACAGGGCAAGAAGTTTCCTTGCTATTTAATTTGGTTTTCTAAGTTCACGCTATTGGAGTTGTTTGTTTGCTACTGTGTGTTATATCAGCAGCAGAAACTTTGCTCAAGCAATCAAACACTACACTGCTTCAAATTAATGCCATGCTCGAGTTGCGAGTGTTTGTTGAGATTTGCTGGCATTTCCCCCATTGCACAACTTCTTTTTTTCCACAAATTACATCCTCTGTTCCGTATTCATCCGTATCATCCACGGTTTAGCAAAGTTGGCCCACATTTTCAAACATTTTAACTTCTCCGACATTACTTAATCAGTGGTTCTCAACGTGGGGTCCGGGGACCATCAGGGGTCCTTGAGGGGGTCCCCAGCAAATTGATGACTTGTTAAACTTCAGCATTATTTCATTTACAAGAAGTTAACACAATTAGAGAATGTAGAAGAATGACTGTTTTGATCATAGTTTCACTGTTATCTCTCTACCTATAATACAGATAGTCATGGAACTCTGGACAAAATCATATCTAACAATAAAAATATTCTAAATATTTGGGTTTGAGAGACAAAATCTCATCAAATGGGGGTCGGTGTCCCTAATGTGAACTAATTTAGGGGTCCTTGATATGAAAAAGGTTGAGAATCACTGACTTAAGTGCACACAACGTAAACAAATAGATCGTACAAAAACCTTAGACATACACACACAGCCGAAAAAAATATCATGTCCATCATTATTTGAATAGGAAAAAGGATTAAAGAACATTTTGAAGCAAAGAGGATGCCAACTGTCAAGTTTGGGCACGTAACAGTCAAGTGTAATGAGAAGCGTAATGGATAACTGCTCCCATGGAGTAATTAGCAATAAGATTGCTTCGAGTACCAAGCCCAACGCGGTTTGTGTGTCCGTGACAGTGTGTGTGTGTGTGTTCACACCCTGCTCTATTTTCATGTGACCCCATTACAACACAGCCTGACAGAAATGTTCACTCCTGTTAAGAAAAAAAGGAAAAGAGCTAAACGTGAGAAAGCTTCATTAAGAGTCAAATACCGCAGGTGATTATTATAAACATTGGTGAGACACAAGTACTCACATGATCCCCCTCCAAAGTGGCCCCCGTCCCTCCTTCACCAATCTCCGCACAAACAGAGGATTAACAAACCTCTAACCACAAATGGATTCCTTGATTTGAACTAATCTTTAGAGGCCTGGCAACAAGTCTGGCAGTCTAACTAGCCAGCCAAGGGATGCAGAGAGCCTTTTCAGGCTACCACAGTGTGGACTTGAGTGACAGAAGGCTAGATCGACATGAAGTATGAGCAATTAAGGGGTTTTCGTTGACAAGGAACTGGTGTGGCAATGCCGCATTTAGCGTTAACAATGGAGGCTAGCCAGCTGAAAACAGGCACACCCAATGAAATAAACTCACCTAGCCAAACATACCCCGCCTGATAACCTACAGAGTTGTGGAGCAGCACTGCAGAGAAGCACGAAAATAGCACCGAGGCTGTAGCTGAGGGGGAGGATTCAACACCACAGGGTTCACATACAGAACAGGACACAAAAAGAGAACTCCTCCAACAGAACGCAGGAATCACATCATAATTAGGAAATGGTCACAAAGTGTGGATCACTAGCTTAAATTCACATAAAAGCAGCCCAATCGGTTGCCTTTCGCCTAGTTTCTGCTGGCCTGAACGCCGACTCATAAGTGTGCCAAGTGCAGAGTATGGCACGCAACACATGCATAAGTATCACTGCATGTGTTAGGATTACTCTGTCTGCATACCAGCCTCTGTGCTTGCGTGTGTGTGTGTGTATGGGTGGGGGGGGTGGGGGGGGGTTGCGGTTCATGTTGGAACGGAAGGGGGAGGTATTGGCATGAATGCCTTGAGGAGACTGCTGCAACTCCTGTAAATTTACATCTTCCAGTACTCTGCCCAGTTTCTGGCCAACTTATCTGATGAGATCTGTATCGCACACAAATATACTATAGAGTATGCAGAGTAATTATCACTGCAAGCTGCGATGCATGAAAAACAGCAGTCTGGCTTGGAATAGCTCTCATATTCACGGCGTATCGTTTTGCAGAGGAAAGGGAGGGTCGGCTGGAACTAGGCTCAAGAGAAGAGTGAGGACAAGGGGGGACTGAGAGATCTTATGACAGCAAACTAATTAGCCAAGTTGGCATGCTGCCTCCAAATCTACAGGGCAAATTATCACACAAAAATAATAGAAGAGGCACAATGGCCTCTGGATATGCCATTAATTTTGTATCGCTTCCCTTCTTTGCATTGTGCCTCGTCATGCTTGACAATATCTAATCCCAACACATGAGATATTAATGACGGGCCAGTGGAAAAAGGTTAAATAAAGCTCCGTTAGTGACCGTTCTCTTTCTTGAACGATCTTCTCCTCCCAAGTGCAGTGTGCTGTGGAAAGTTGCATCAAAGCAGAAACCCAACACTGGGGATCGACTGTGCCGCCTGACTTCCAGGCCCCTTGCAAGCAGACACTCAGGCACCATATTTAAAAACCCCCACCCGCTCCCTGCCAATAGACCACTGCCGAGCTTTAAAGGACAGAGGGTAGGACAGGGTCAAACGGAGGGGGGATCAGTAGACCATATGCAGCCTCAGTGTCCATATACCCCACTACAATGTGGTTTGATCCTTTGACCTCTGTGACAACTGCACTGCGGGTGTCACCATGTCCATAGCAATCTCTACAGATTTGGCATACTGTCAAATAGACCCTGAAAAGCTGCCATGACTTTAAAGAGCAAGATAAATCTGTATTACAGCTTTGTAGATGCATACCTAAAGAATGCATGCATTATCAAGCTCTTCAAACACATGTAACCATATGTTACACAACAGGAGATTCAAGGGTGCGAGGTGCAAGTGAGACAAGGGGTCATGTTGAGGTGTTTGCATGAGAGGTTAGCGGGCCTACAGCCCAGAGGGAAGAGATGTTACCTGATAAGTGGGTTAGTATTGCTGTCAAGACATGCTCAGCAAGATGGTAGGCTTCAGCCACCCACTCGTCGATGGCTTCTACCTCTTTGGAATACGTGCTGTCGGAAGCAGGCTTGGTTTGGGAAGATGGAGGGCTGGGAGCTGAGGTAATGGAAGACTGCTTTATAGATGCAGGGTCGGAAGCCTTCATACTAGGCTCGAGTGCCTCCTCTTCGTCCTGACTGCTGCCCAGCTCTTTGAGAGCACTGATGGTGAGCCGCTCTTGTTCGAGATCCATCACCATGGTCGGAGGGGACTGGGGAGGAGGCGCGCCGGTTTTGGGGAGCTCGTCCTTGGAGGCGAGACCTTGATGGGCGTCGTCGGGCTCTTCGTCCTGCCGTGACTTCAGGCACTCCCTCATGAACTCCACAAAGCTATCCGTAGCTCCAGAAACTGAGCAGTCGGGCTCGATGCTTTCTGGGTCGCTTGTTGTGTCAGGTGTATGGTGACCTGCTTTAGTGTCCTTCTGGGTCTTTGAGCCAATTTCCTGCTGTGGGAGAGACTTGCCGCTTTCCATGTTATCTGTAATGATGTCATTCTTCACTTTATCAAGAACTGGCTCCTTGATGCTCCCACTTTGGAAAGAGGAATATGGGTCTTTGGGATATTCTCTATAAGACACCTGACCAACTGACTTGGGAAAGGGCTCTTCATCATCCAATGAAGTGATGTCCTCCGGAACGTCATTTGTGGTGTTCGCACTCAGCGTTTCAATATGGATCTGAGATGGACCAGAAGGCGAGGGCTCCTTAGCATGGTTTAGGTCTTTCTCATCCAGCATGTCGTCCAAGGCAGGGGGCGCATCATAATCATAATCAAATGACTGTCTGTCATATACGTCATCCTGCATGAAGGTGGATTTAGAAAGTGAAGCCGTTTCAATATAGCCCTGTTTCTCTTCTGTGCAAATCTTTTCGTCCACTTTGGATGGGGTGTGATGAGCTGGATCCTGAGCGGTAACAGTCTTGTCGGGTTTAACCAGGATTTCTTGCGCTTCATCTGACCACTCGTCATCGTTGTCTGGGAAGTCTACTTCTTCATTTGTGACAGACTGTTTGGCAGTGAAAGGGGAGGGTTTATCATTCAACTCACTGGAGGTGGTCTGTGATTTCTCAGGTTGTGCAGAACCGGAGTCCATCGGTCCATCGGTTTTTGATGCAGATGTTTCAGGATCAGATTTGAGTATTTTGTGTTTGGGAGAGTATTCAGCATCGGAATCCACAGGTGAGGATGGAGGAGAGTAGCCTTCCATGAATTCAGTTTCTAAGGGGCGTGTCTTGGGTGGCTCAGTTTTAGTCACCTCCGGCTCTGGTTCAGGGGTTTTGGGAGCCTCTCTGGCTGGGTCTTTTACAACCTCATAACCCTCATCTTCCTCCACCTCCAGCTCCATTTCCATCTCCTCGTCACTATAATTCGGCTCATCGGTCTCAATAACGTTGATCGTCGGGACCTGCATTAGCTTCCTCTCTTGCTTCGGTGGTGGGGTCTCTTTTTCCTCAGTGGGGAGGGAGGAATCCAAGGGGGCAGTGGTGGTAGGATCACTTGAAGGTGCAGGAACAGAGGAGGGAGGAAGGGAGGGAGGAGGAACAGAGGCTCCATCCTCAATGACGGTATCATCTGACTCTCCTGAGCTGTCCACTTCACTCACCTCTTGGGGCTCCAGATCCCCACCCCACACGGTCTTCTTGGCATCCGAAACATTCTGTTTAGCATCAATGCCAGCCGGTGGGGAGAGAGGAGGTGATGGGGAGCCAAACTCTGCAGGAGGTGCAGGGGAGGCAGGAAGCGCCGAGTCCAGATTTGGTGGAGCCTGGGCACCAGATTTCTCCTGTTGGTCCCACATGTAGGCTGTTGGCAAAAAGCTGAGGTCAAACTCCGACTCCTCCTCAACACTAGGCTGCTTGGGCGCCTCATCGGACTTATCTTTCAGTTTTGGAGCTTCAACAGGAGAATCCATGAAAGCGTCAGGGACGCCAGCAAAAGCTGCAGGAACATCGGGTATGACTATATCTGTCTCCTTCACCGCCTTTGATGTAGCATTCTTTTCTGAAGCCAGGGTGCCTTTATTTAAATCTACAGCATCATCAAAGTCTGGTGCTGGAGGTAAATGAGCCCTCATCCAGTCTGCTGTGTCTTCAAACTCATTCACTTGTCTTATATCTCCAAGTACTTCAAAGGGGGACTCTGGCGACTCCTGGTCAGCAGAACCTCCTTTCTTCTGGAAAGTTGAGGTGATCGTCTCAGTGGGAGACTTCTCATAGTGGCGGTCTCTGAAATGAGGGAAACCTCCGTCGCTCCTGAAATCAGGTTCCTTCTTCTTGGCAGCAAGAGCTTCCAGTGCCTTTATCCGCTCCGACACAGGAGATGTCTTGATCGGTGAATCTGGTTGTCCATCTGGCGGCCCTGCTTCACTCCCATAATTACCAGGTGAGAATGAGCCAGGCTGAGAAGGAAAGCGAAGGGAGGTGGCCACACCTTCAGAGGGCTTGTCGGAGCCCAGGACCACCCTTTTGTCTGCATTGCCATGCAGGAAGAATGACGACGGAGAGGAAGAAGGAGGGGAGGGCATATAAATCACAGACACTCAACTCCCATGCACTTCTAGTATTATTCAGCGAGGCCTTGATGTTGCAGCCCAAGCAGTCATGCATTGCATCATGGAACTGTAATATTGGTTTATAATGGATGGGATCTTACTTTTTGCATGCTGCTCTTAACAACTACAAAAAGTTGCCATTAAGCAGCCACTTAATATGGCAACATGAAGAATGATTTGTATGATCAAAATGAAACAGCACCAAACAAAATAAAATGTCATAGGCTGATAATATTGTTTGTAAATCACTGTGTGGCTGTGCTGACTGGATGTCAGTTTTTAAATCTATTAGACTTACTACACACTCGCAGGCTTTTTTTCATGAACTGTAATTGAGTCCCTATTACATAACAGAAAGTAAAGAATGTTCTCTGTACACACCTGCAGGTAAAAAAAAAGAAAAAAAAGGAGTGGTTTTCAGTGATTTCCAAGAAGTTTCCAAAACCTAGGACCATACATTCAAATCAAGTCAAATGTAAAAAGTATCTTAGAAAAGCAGTGCTGTTCTAAGACCATTTGCCTCTTAGCTTCTTGTGACCTGACCTGTGAACTAAGTTGAGTACTCCTATTCTTAGAATCTTTATGGTCGTTGAAAGTCAAATATTATTGCCACTCCTGGAAGTGTGGATTTGACAGTGTCAAGGATCTGTGACTTTTTTTTTTAAAAATGTTACAAAGTGCAACCGTGTACAAGGCCTTTTTTTGTCCATTTTGTTGGTACCTTTTGGATATAATGTAGAGCCTTCCTATCTGTTCATCCGTACTAAAGCAACGTTCACTGATGCTACTTCTTTGGCTGTAAATGGCCGTGTCAATCCTATAAAAAACACTGCTGTAAAAAAAATGGAAGAAGTTAAAACTGCACCTGGCCCCTTCCTCTATAAGGAGCTCTCTCGGTGATAACGACAGCAAAACATCATAGCTGCTATTGGTCATTTCATATCAAGACACCTGCAACAGAGAACACTAGATATAAAACTGAAAGCGACACAAGAAGGATGAGATAAAAGTTGTCTCGAGAAACATGTCTGAAAGGTCAGAAAAGATAAACACTCTCTGTATCCACTGCAAGACTTTTAAGGGCAACAGTTAAGGACAAGCATATATCTATCATATTAAAACAGTTTTATTATATAATTTTGATTATAACCAATTTTAAAAAATCTAACTTGGTAACTGAAAGTTGATGCTACATAATATTCATGTAACCTTAATAATGAAAGAAAGAGAGAGATGCCAGCATCATTATAATGGTCAAGTTATTCCCTTGTCTCTAATCTCATCAATTAGGTACTGCAATTAATTCATTATCTTAGTACAAATTCAATACATTTTATTCCAATGTCCTGTAATACAGCCAAATGGCTCATCTCTAGGACAAAAGTGCTGCACAACCCTGGGCCAAAAACATAACCAAACGACAAAAAAGTGAATTTAAATGCAACTGATTTACAGGACTTCTCAAAACACATGAGGAAGAGAACTGAGTACAGCAATTTGCTGCAATGATAGCTGAGACCCCAGAGATGGGATTTGTTTCCTCACTGTTAGACAGCTGAAGCACAGAGAGGTTACAGACTGACTGTGTTCACACTGCGAACAACATGATCGACAAGTCACCAAAGTCCATTCATTTCCTACAGAGCTGAGCCACCAGGGGAACTCGGCCAATGTGTGGACGGTCAAAAAGCTTGTCAGCCGTCAACAGCCAATCAGATTTCTACGCTCGCTTGTTTCCCTACCAATGTGATTTTGTTTCATGAACAATAGTTCCACCTGGCAAGTGCAAAATGGATGAGAAGTTGATTACAGCCATTCAAAGCTTCCCAGTTCACTACAACTTTTATTTTAAAGACTACAGGAGTAAACATCTCAAACGATGCTTCGCGAATGATTGCATTCACTGTAAGCTCTAAAGTAAGTTCTAAGTAGTGCTTGCTAGCTAGCTACCTATCATAAAATCAAAACGATTTAATGTTAAGACAGCCAATACCAAACCGGTGAAAAATATGCAGGAGAGCTCTCCTTTTCTAGATAATCTATGTTCCCCCTGTGCTGTCAATCAGGTTATTAACCCACCACTATTCCTCACACCCACAGCTGAGGTGACATTTTGAGTCACTGTGATGGCAGGGTCCCCCTCGGGTATCCTGGGGGCCACAGAGTCCACAAGATGTTCCAAGCAACTGTTCCAATAATCACATGATCCCTTTCAGCACCAAAGGTCTCCTATGTCATTTTCAACACCCAGCGTCAAACCACCATGAATTGGCAGCTATATCGGGAGGTGAACGTCAGCTGTCCAGCTCAACCTCTGCATGCCCGACTCCACCTTCGACCAGGGTTTAACTTTTACTCTGACCAAATACTCTAACAGGTGTACCGTGCAGTTGTTTTTTCTACTTAATACAAGGGCCATTTTTTCCCCCAGGGTTGATTAAACACTGTTGGGCGTTTCAAGTTCACCACAAGCATGTTTGGATTGGTTCGTTCAAACTCGTTTGGCCAGGTTCTCAACTGGTGGTTTGTTAGGAGTGAGAACGCAATCCCAACCAATTACAGGTAACAACCCCAAATGGGTATAAGGAGATGGATGTTGGCATCTGATAGCCAGCAGTTCCTCATGCTTGGAAAGCCTAGCATAACAAAATCAAGTCCGGGCTGATGCTCATATACAGCTATTTCTTCAATTACGCCATAGAGCGCAGACAAGTCCATCACGCTTAGTTAAACTTACAGGGACTCGAATCAGATTTGTTGTGACTCTCTTCACCGGCAAAATCTCTAATCTTGTGGGACGACACGTTACCAAAACTCTCTCCAATAAACGAGCAACTTGAGTCGATGTGACTTCTGTTTGCAAGAATGGTTTGGTTGTAATTGGGCAGTGTGAACCTCAACAAACCAAATACTAAAATACATTAAGAAAACTTTACCACTATGGTTCAGACCAAAAAAACAAGGGTGATTAACATATTTACTGTTTTTCTGTTATTGTGAACTATTGAACCTTGTAATATTTGCTGTGTGGTCAGCATGAGCCCACCCCCCTCCCCCTCCAGCCACTGTTATAGGCAACTCACAGACTGCCACTGGTGCACAGCTGACTGGTGCACTTTGTCTTGGTCAGGACCCACACCTCCCCTCTCAGTGAGCGCCACAGTACAATGCATTGTTCAAACTAGGCCACATGAATGGACTTTCCATCTAGCCGACAGCGATGTAGTCCTTTGGCTCTGCACTGGTAAACAAATTCCAAAACAGCTAGTGCTCCAAGAGAACGGCCACCGATGGAAACCAGAGCGAGCGCTACTTGATTAGAACCACGGACGCTTCCACTGGGCCTTTAACACAGGAGTGGCCTTTTGAACATGGTTCAGATAAAGCTGTCAACAACCTTGTTTTTCTAATAGGCCGCTATTCATGTGCAATCTTCCAAATGAAACATCAGGGGCCTTCCACATCTGACTTATGTAATCTGCTCTCCACAGTTAAGTATGTGGGCTGAGCATCAAATATACCTTAATGAAATAGCAAATACCTCTCCTAAATTGAATAACTGGAGCCTTTGCCAATGTCGCTTTCAAAAATATGCGTAAGTTGCACATTTTTCAGAGAAGTAGGAATGTTAATCCCTTCATTGGTATTCAGTCCTTGAATAAAGCTGAATTAAAATAGTTTTAGCTGGCAAATTTGGCCTTCTCCACTAAATTTACTTTAACAACAACAACAGGAGTATCCCAAATAAATGACTATAGTTCAAGAACGAAGGCATTTTACAGATGGTAACTTCCAGACAGCATATCGCACTTCTGCAACATTCCTACCGAAGGCCCTGGTATCTGTTATTGATAAAGCATTGAATTGCATGAGCCAAGTCAGATATTTTTTGCTGAAGAGCAGACGAGTCAGTAAGAGTTCAAATTCCATAGGGTGCAGTCGTGTCATCTGCCCCTTAGTGATGAAGGGAATAGGTTGGACCCTTGTGTCTAAGATGTGTGGTAACCTGTGACTAAGAATACCTTTGCACTTTATGGTCCAAATAGATATATCTATCCCAATCAGAAAATAATACTTTCTACTTTATTACTGACTACCATTTTACAAATTACTCCAGCCTAGACTTCTAAAATTGTGTTAAAAATTAGAACTCAAAAAGAATCTGAAAATAAAGCAGAAAAAAAAAAAAAAAAAAAAGAATAATAATAATAACTAGATGAAAGAAAACCTACTTGAATCTCCAGCATAGATGTGAGACATGCACAAAGCCTACAAAGCCATAAGCAGATAGTGGAGTGGTGGGCGAGCGAGCAGCCACAGGCAATGGCGGGCCCAGACCCCTGGGCGGTGGATGATCCCTCCAGTGCCACTCATCCTCCGGGGCGCGGCTGCTACCGGGGCTGGAGGGTGGGGGGGCTCAGATACTAGGGCTGGAGGAAGGTAGGACCTCCCCCGGGACACCAACCTGATCCATTTTTAGGTTTCTGCTCTTGTGCGCACAATGTGAACTTGAACTTCTCTCTGCTTTCTTAAAATAAAGTGGCAATCTTGGGATTATCTTGAACCTACAGCGAGTGCCGCTGACCTAAATAATGCTTGCTAGCAGGCGGTAAAGACCGAAATGGATCAGACTGCTGTCATCTGTGGAGACTCGGGTTTTACGGATCGTTAATTTGGAGGTGGTAAAGGTTCTGGGGACGGGTAAGAACAGGCAGCAGTGGGTTCTGAAATAGGAAAATAGACTTACTTTGAATCATGCATGTTACCACATGTGCTGCTTATTTAAGTGTTAAGCTATTGACTGCTGGTGTCTAATACCAATTTGTTCTGTTGGAACATGAGGCATACGGCTGTCTAATACAGCATCACCAATAGGTGGAAGGGATGAGTCGCTTCTATGGCACTTGGGCGTGGGCAAATTAATCTTTACACCACATGTTTAGTATACCACAAGCGCAGTGGTGGAAAGTAACTAAGTACATTTACTCAAGTACTGTACTTAAGTACAATTTTGAGATACTTGTACTTTACTTGAGTATTTCCATTTGATGCTACTTTATACTTCCACTCCACTACATTTCAGAGGGAAATATTGTACTTTCTACTCCACTACATTTATTTGACAGCTTTAGTTACTTTTCAGATGGAGATTTGACACAATGGATAATATAACAAGCTTTTAAAATACAACACATTGTTAAAGATGAAACCAGTGGTTTCCAACCTTTTTGGCTTTTGACGTCTTACAAAAAGCAGTGTGTAGTCGGGGTCACATTTCAGATGTCCATGAGTTGTTAACAGCTCCACCAAATAGTGATTTTTCCCTCTAAACCTCACATGGTTTCATTTCAAGAAATGTTCAAATGATCCAATATTTCAGCAAAAATCTAAGATTAGAGAAAAAGTCCAAAAACTGAAAACAGATTTGTGTATCAGAACTTTGTTTTTTCTTCTTTCCTCTCCCATTAATCATCTCACGACCCCTCAGATTTATCTGGTGACCCTTTGGAGGGGCCCGACCCCTAGGTTGGGAACCACTGGACTAAACTAGCTAACTGTATATAAAGTAGTTCAAACTAGCTCCACCTCCAGCAGCTACAACAGTAACATGCTGCTTACACACTGATGCTTCAGTATTAATAATCTAATGATGTCATATATAATAAAATATCAGTCAGAGGGACCAACCCACTATTTTTACTTTAATATTTTAACTACATTTTGCTCCTAATACTTATGTACTTTTACTTAAGTAGGATTTTTCATGCAGGACTTTTACTTGTAATGTATTTTTACATTGCTGTATTGGTACTTTTACTTAAGTAAAGGATCAGAGTACTTCTTCCACCACTGCACAAGTGTAAACAACTGTACAATTTGTGTTGGTTAAGCTTTAGCTGATCAGACTATGGCTGTGCAGAGATTAATGTCGCCACCCACCCAGCCCCCCCAACACTGATTTTTCAAGACTAAAACCAGAGAACGGTTCATCTTGGGCCATGCACTGAAGCTCCAGGTAGGCCATTTACTCAGTGTGGTACGTTTCATCTCCAGTTGGGAGGGTTAAAATAATTACAACTGCCATATGTCGTTGAAAAAGGGGAGAAGCTATGCCGCCCTGCTAAGTTACAATTAGTGCAGCCACCGAGGGTCAGCAGCGTTGGAAACAGATGGGATAATGTTACAAGGCTTCTAGGAGGAGGGGCGGGGAAGAGCAGTCGGGTCAGGGGGTTGCGCTGGGTTAGGATTGGAATTCATGATGTTGTCGGTTTCTTTGCAAGCCCGTTTTTAAAACCGTCTTTTGATTTGATCTTACGAGCAGGAGAGGGGCACTAGAAAGAGGGGTGAAGAGAGCATTACAGCAGCAGGCCAGCAAGAGAGAGAGAGAGAGGTCAGAGGGAGAGAGAGAGAGGTAAAGGTAAAGTGGAAGAGAGGGGTAAGAGAGAGAGAGAGCAGGCGAGCAGCGTAAGAGAACCATACACTTGCCTTGAGGAGACTGAATGAGAGATACAGGCGAAGAGGAAAGAAAGGAATCTGAAAAAATAAAAAGGACAGAAGAATGAACATCCTAGAGAGGAAGAATATAACTCCTATCCACTGCACCCCGCCCCTTTCCCATTAAAACAAAGACATTAACAATCAGTTAGGTCTATCCAACCTTAACAACTCTACATGCTATACAAAAAAACTACTTCAGAAAAAAAGACCATAAAAATACTCACTGTATCTTTCCACCCCTGATGCCCCATGCATATACTCTCCAGATTGACTCCAGTAAACAACCTACAATTATGTTAACACATGCACTTATATTTGCTATGCAGGCAGGACCAAGACAAAAATAGAGAAATTATAACTAATTACATAATTACAAGGATCAAAGGCACTTTTTCAAATCAAAAACGCTTCCCACAATTCCAACTATAACCGATCATTGTTTCTTATTTTTCCAATGACATTCCGAAGCGCCTCTCCGATGGGTTTACTACTTGCCACACCAGATACCAGCTGGGCACCCATAGTTCACCCACTTGATGGGAATTATGTAGCCTTACAACATTTCTGCCTCACTTCTGAATCTCATGTGATCGGGGAACACAAAGTCCTCCTTTGTCGCCCAACACTCTCCCATGAGTATCAGGGGCAAAGACGTTATTGGAGTTCACGTCTCCCTTTTCCCCTCGCTTGCAATCGAATGGGTCGGGAATGCCAGGAGAGAACATCTGAGGAATGTCTTTAAGGACTGAGGGCGTGTGTGTGTGTGTGTGTGTGTGTGTGTGTGTGTGTGTGTGTGTGTGTGAGAGAGTTTCCGGTTTATCCAGGGAGGTGTGGCTCCCGGAGAGACAGGCCGGGCAGGTTGGTGTTTGGCGAGCCCCTTTGCGTTGCAGCATTCCTTCTCTCGGATTCACACCGCCCGTTTAACCTCCGACACACACACACACACACACACACACACACACACCACACCTTCACTTTTCACCCACAAGGCCAAGCTCTGCATTTCACTTACGGTTTCCACATTTCGTCAAGAGGCTGCAAAGTAGTAGTGTGCAAACAGGTGAGCCGCTCCGGTGCAAAAGGAAAGCAATATCCCAAGTCTCTCTCTACTTGGTACTATATAGCCTAATAATAATTTTAAAAAATAATCATCTAAATAAATAAGAAAAACATGCACATGCTATGTCATGGTTTGACCAAACATGGCAGGAGAAAAGTCATTGGCTAATTGGATAAAGAATGTGTTTCATAATCACTTTCACTGGCCAATTAAGTTTGCACATATTAAGGAATCCGACTTGGTGGCTTGCTCCTGTAGATCACATTAACACGTAACACAATTATACAAAGTAGTGTATTAAAAAAATTCAAATTGAAAATTTAGGAAATAGGTCTCTTGTGGACAATAATGTGCACATGGTTCTGCACTGATGTGAAGCCACAGAAGTCCATAATAGAAAAAAAAAAGAGTGAAATAACAGAATGCAGATCTAGAGAATACGGCACTTACTGAACGCTGCAAGGGGGGAAAAAAAAGCTGTACATGTGAATTGGAATGGCATAAACAGAGTATTAATGGGTATATATACACACACACATCTACACAGACAGCAGTGTTGAGTATATAAATTCTTATATACTCAACACACTCAGATGTCTAGTCTGTTTCACTGAACATTTCCAGTGAAAACACCTGATCGTGGAAGTGATCATCTCTCCAGAAGGTCTATCTGGGACAAGGGTTAAACATGGCCTTCATGCAGTAGCAGCTCATATTTCCAACACCAGGGTCTTCTATGTCAAACCTATCATAGGCAGACATGAGTCGGAAGTCGGTTTGGCTACTGTGTCACCTCGGGCTACTTGGTCCAGGGTGAATCCGAAGGTCTCTTTAGCGGGGGGGGGGGGGGGGTTGATGGTACTGGCATCTCAGTCATGCCTGCCATTTCTGCCCTGGTGCTAGAGCCATCAAGTCCTGTCCACCCCTGAGGGCCATTTGCTCTGGTTGCCTTGGTGACCTTAGCGATTATAGCCGGCTCCATCAAAGAACGGAGGGGAGGGGTGACGGGGGTCTTGGTGGGATAAATGGAGAGAGAGAGAGAGAAGGAGGCCAAAAGAACTCCATGTTCTCGCATATACTGTATATCGAAGGTAGCACAGCCATAACAGCGACCGGCCTCCTGTTAGTTTATTAGAATGCTAGTGGATTATAGGCTAACCACACCCTGCTGAAAAGGACATGGCAAGAGAAAAAAAAAAAAAACATGATCTCGCCTAGTCCTGCTTGTAACTCATTCTCTTGGCCTGCAACAGGACACAAGCCCAGGAGATCAATTTGTGTTAACTAGTGTTACCGTGTTTCACAATGTGAGCGACACGATCAACAAGTCACCGGAAGTCCGTTCGTTTTCCTACAGAGCCGAGCGGCCGGGGGAAACTCAGCTGATGTGGCCATGGCTGAAATTTTCACGGTCATCAGCTGTCAACAACCAATCCGATTTTCCCGATTCCTCGTTTCCCTACTGATGTGATTTTGTGAACGATAGTTCCGCCTGGATGTTGATTCCAGCCATTCAAAGCTTCCCAGTTTTCAACAACTTGTATTTGACCCCAGTTGTCTTCCAAGCATCATTTTTGAATCGATGAATAAGCTCTTGAAGTCATTTTTCCCGTTTATTTCCAATTAATGCTACCTATTGGAGCTCGCTACCTAGCTACATTAACTCATCAAAAAGATGTAACGTTATAAAAAGCAATATGATTTTCCTATTCAAAACCGCCCAGTCGTTTAGAATAGAGCGTTCAGCCAGGTTGCTCACAGTGAGGACAGGCAGTTACTGAGTAGAAGTACTGAGGTTATGGCTTTAACCTCGATAAGAGGTGGGAAGTGGCCTGGTGAGACAGTCTGGCTTGTAACACTGGCAATTACAGTATATGACCAATAATCATGAACGATAACCCGACAGAAGCCATCTTCTGTCTCCTTCGAAGTCCATGTTTACGTATGGAAACTACGGCTGGACAGAAAGGCAAGCAAATGCGAACGCTCACTGAGAGGTAATAGATCAAACTGAAAGGTGAGGTTTGATGCCTTAAGCCAGTGATTCTCAACCATTTTCATATCAAGGACCCCCAATTTAGTCCACATTGGGGCCACGGACCCCCATTTGATGACATTTTGTGTCTCAGACCCAAATCTGAAAATTTGTCCAGAATTCCATGACGAGCTCTATGGAAGTTACTGTTGTTGAAAATGTCAGTTGTGATTCTCCAGTGTTTCAGCTCTTCAATGGATTTCAACCATCATCACGCATTAAAACTACCTTTCTGCTTGCTGTAATATGTTTGAGTCTAATTTGTTTGGGTGTGCACCGCAGCCATTTACATATAGGAAACATTTTCCTCGACTGCAAGGACTTACCTAAGACCGTTATTAGTACAAAAGGCATTGTGTCCAAACAGTTCCTGCAACTGCGATTACACAAGTACGACACTGGAAACAGCATTACAAAAGACGGACTCCGAGGCTAACCCCGGCCCTGAAAATCTGGTGCAATGTAGTTTCAGAAATTAGGTCTTCCATTTTGAAATGTGTCACTTCCTTTGTGGCTGGTGTCACTCATTGTTTCCCGCACCAGTGTGTCGGGCTCGGCCGCAGAAAGGAGCTGGGAGAGGCAGGCCGGGCCATCTGGAGGCTCACTGGGCATCCGCAGATGGCAGAATACACCAGGAGTGATGACACACTCTTCCTACCTGTCACACTGCTAATAGATTTGGTTTCATGGATTGTTCTGGAGGCTGCAAAGTAGCCTAATGCTGGGCAGGTCAGAACTCCATGAGTCATCTTTTCTGCAGACTTTGGTTGCTCTTCATCAGCTTTTTCACATAAATTTAGTGATGATAACATTTGAGTCCCATCTTTTACAGCAAACCAAGCACCGCAATGTCAAACACAAGCCAAAAATTCCAGCAAGTAGTCGTGTCCTGGCATGGCAATGTAAGAGCTCGTAAAATGACTTAAGTGATAAAAACCCATTAATTTTGTTGGCGTTTTTTTAATAAATGTAGGCCTATCATTCCCTATGCTGGACTGCAGATTCATAAATCAGAACTCATAAAGTTAGAAAAACTCTCCAATGCCAAACCCAAATGAGTTCCCAAGTATTTACCCTCTGAAAGTTGAGGTGAGCAGTATTTTCTAGAAGGAATCTCATATCTACAGTCTTTCCCATATGACTAAAGTCTAAGTGATGTGTTGAGGTGACTCAGCAGTATTGGAATGGCCAGGGGGTCCTGGAGGACACGGGCTGTTTATGTGTCACAGGGTTAGGGTTAGGGTTTATAACCTGTCATAATCATTCTTTGTGACGAGTTTTGTCAGGCATGACAATAAAAATGACTTTCACAAGCATGTTTTCTGGACCGTGCCTTAGGGTTGTTATTATAGCTCTAGCATGCCAGAACGAGGTATACCTGTGCTGCAACTGTCTGACACCTGTCTTGTGGGATATTTAAATGGTACAAACATCATATACAAGGGCGTCACTGCTATTCACTATGGCAAAGTCCCTTCATCCAATATCACTTACCACTAAAACTTCCAAACCAGCAGCACTAAAAAGTGGAGCAATGACTGACAAGCTATTATTTGGTAAATGTGATAAATTATTAGACATAGGCACTTACATTATAATTTGGTCAATGTGATAAATCATTAGATGTAGGAAAATATAAGCTAATAGAGAACAATGGTCCTTAATGCTCCCTGCTTATGACTAGTATCTTCCCAATAGATTTCTAGTGATTTTTGCTTGATCTTAGAAAAACTACAAGATCAAATTTGGACTCACTGAGGCTAAGGTGCAGAATGTGCCACACCTTGCCATGCCCAGTTGACGCCCATGCTGAGATGAATCAGCACTCTATGAAGCTTGTTATCCATTCAAATAACATGATAAAGCTTTGAAAATACATCTTAATCTTAAATAGCTCTCATCTAATGGCAGATTGAGCCATGGAGTTTACATCAGATGGCTGTACAAACGCAGATGGTCGCCCTGCCCCTCCCTAATACACAATAACTTGTCAATAAGGCCCTGGCAGACAACAGTGTCTCTCTTTGTTTTAATAGACTCCTTTAGACTGCAGTAAACCTGGATAAATGGAAAGCTATATAAAAAAAAGACACAATCGAACTCTTCGGCATTTAGGCCGCAGAAAAAAACGGACAGTGGTGAAGCTAATTAAGGCGTGAGGTTTTGTTCTGGGGTTGTATGCCATTAAGACACCGACACAAAATGGGCAACGCGCCTTTAAGAGGTCCTCCCTTCATTGGCCGTTGCCCAGTAACAATGCATCTGCAGTGCAGAACACCGCAACATGTAGCCCCGATAACGTCCCGTTACGCCACACTGTATTCAAAAATCCTGTTATTTAATGTCTCATTGCTTATCGAAAAATATACACACCTCGCAGAGCACGCGTTACGACTGTTTCTGAATCAGCAGGATCCACTCTTAAATTCGGTATACATCCAAATACACTAAGAAGCATTTATTTAAATGGAATTTCAACTTTATTAATTGGTTGCCTGTTATTCTGACAGTCCTCTTCCGCCAAATAACACAGTAGTGAGTTTCTAAAAGTTGGGATTTTATTGCTGCTTGGTTGACCATTTGTCAGCCGAATTTTCCAGAAGACACTGGGGATTCATAAATTGTCCTAAGTCATGTTCTACCACGTACGTGTCCTTGCCGATAACGAAAAGCAACATGAAACTGACCGAGTTTTGAATGGAGTTTGGCGTGACGTTCTTTCCATAAAAGAGAACGTTATGTGTCGGGGTTAAGGCTACACAAGGCCTGACTGGTACCCGTGTGTCCAAGTTCACCACCACAGGTGTTTCCCATACTAATCGACGCAGGCTAGTAACAACCACATGAAAGTCCTAAACGCTACAAAAGAAATACTGAATAAAAGAAAGGAGTTTTTGCATTACAATGGGAACAATTCTTCATTGTATTGTCGCCTCTCGCGGATGATTGACATGAGGCAGACCTATTCAAACATTAAGACGTCTTTAATAATAAAGACGTATCACTTATATTAGTGATTATCGATTTAATTAAAGCTTACGCTATTACTTACCGGATAGCTTTGAGTCTTTGGCAGCAGAATTCTGTCCATCGGCAAACCCCTGCGACGATGATATCTGGGCGGACTGAGTCATTGGATCCATTTTTTTCAAACTAGTTTCAAAAAACTGCACAAAGGCGATGAAATTGGTGTCGTTACACTTGATATTCTCCTGTCCTGTCCTTTGAAAATGTGTTTTTCGTCTGACTTTCCTCCTATTTCCCCAAGAGCGGGACGCAGCGTTACACGGCTCTGCACCTTAACACGCAACGTCCGAGCACTGAGAGACAAGCCAGCGATGGAGGGAGAAACAAGAGGAACAAGGCGGACCCTGGAGGAGAAAAAAAAAAACATGTCGCGCTGAGATGCTGCCTCCAAGGTCTCCTCTTAAAATCAGACTTTCCAAATCCCACCTCGGTGATACGACTTGTCTGCGCGTTCCAGTTCTTTCGATCAGAAACAGTCATAACAGTAGACAAAATAGATCTGTAATAAAATAAAGGTATTTTTTGGTGGTTGCTGCTTTCTTATAGAAATCAAAGTGCATGATCACTTTGTTGGGTTGTTCACGAGGGCTCAACTCTTAATTCAGATATTTCCGATAGCACTTGAAGGCAGCAAGTGGTTGACGTTCACTTACTTAAAGGGATATTCCTGAACACAAACACCTGACCTACTCTGGGAAAAGTAGAATTTTGTGTTTATTACATCAACTATTCTGACATCATCAGCTAT
The DNA here is from genome assembly GCF_046629955.1 of Centroberyx affinis. Lineage (NCBI taxonomy): Eukaryota > Metazoa > Chordata > Actinopteri > Beryciformes > Berycidae > Centroberyx > Centroberyx affinis. Next base: position 21,764 of record NW_027282255.1, read on the forward strand.
TATATCATTGGCAGCTTGAACTGAATTAATTTGGAGGGGAAAGTGACAGACATTTTATTTTCAGAATTAATGTCAGCTACCAAAACAATCCTCAGTTAAGGCCCTAGTCGACGTTTTAGTGGAGCATTATTGCAAACTGTTGAAAGAACCTCGTGTATTAATGTTTAAAGAATGACAATATTTTTGGTTTCAGAACAAATTTAACACATGTTTAATTTGGAAATGTAGGCTACACATTTATTGATGGTTATATAGGCTACTATTGTGTAGTAGAAGCCTGCATGTTTTCAAACCAAATAATTTGGTAGATCAATATGGTTTGAATGTACAAACTGTCGTTAGCTGGTTTTGATCATAATTTTTGTAAACTGCTTTGGCAGTAACGTTATTGTTTGGGATAAACATTCATATCAATAAAGTAATTCAATTGTGTTGAATAATGATGAAGATGTAACAAGTCTGTTACACTGATTCTATTATATGTATCTTTTTTTAATTGAATAATTTTACTGTGGTCTGTTTTCCATTATGTAATGTTTACCTTTGTTCCATTTTGTAACAATGTATCAATGTCACGCTACCATGCTGCCCTCTGCTGGGGATGTTTGCCAAAATATCCGATGGACTACATTTCCCAACATGCATGTGAGGGAAGCGTAAGCGCAGGGTTGTAGATCTAAAACGAATGGAGATTGGCATATTAGCGTTCAACCACAACCGACGTATTGTTATGAAATCTGGTGTATTACGCAAACATATACACTTACAACGTACTCCGACTGGTTTTCGAGCTGTCTGAACTGCGCGGCAAAAGAAGGGGGACACAAACAAAAACATGTGGCTGCGGCTGTGAGAGAGCGGGTATGTAATATCCTATCTAACACACTGGTCAAAATCTATGCTGCTGAGAGCTTAGAATGACTCATAAATGTTTGATATTGAGACTCCATAAATTTGTTGAGCTAGCCGGGTTAACGTTATCCAAAAGTGTTAAGGTTAGCTACCCAACAAGCTAACTAGCAGCTTGTTAGCTAACCCCTGACAACAGTCGTTACCCAGCCAGCTGGCTTGTTTGTTGCCATGCCTGCTTTATTTTCTAGCTATTCTATTTCAGTATTGAATCTCACGACTTGGAATTATTTAAACAAGTCAGTACTTCTACTTATTCAGCAAGCTAACCTTAACAAGCCCACCTAGCTAGTAAAGTTAGCTAGTTAGCCGACTTCAGCCAACCAGGCTAGCTAACTAATGCACTCACAGAGAGCGTGCAGGACCTGGCCGAAATGTTTCAGCCTTTATGCCCATAATGGATATACCCTTTCCATTTTTCAAGTGGCGTTTATATTTAAGTGTATTTATCGCTACGCCAAACCTTATACAACTCATATGTGTATCTTCGCCTTACAGCTGCTTATGTAGCAGTAGCATTAGCAGTGCCCCGCCCACTAAGCGCCAGACAGTTCTTGTTAACGCTGTTGATGTAACAAACATTACACAACAAGAGCAGGCTAGCCGTGGGTCAAGGTCTCAGAGGAGGACGTGTGCGGATATTTTTCTAACATCAGGTAGTCCACATGATGAGGACGAATCGATTTTTGGTGATAATTTAAACTGAAAGTGTGTTAGCCCCGCTACCTCTATTCATAGAAAAGATAACGGTACGCCAAAGTCCATTCAAAAATCTGACAGTTATATTGCCTTGCTTATCGGCCAAAGTACACACGTGGCAGAGCATGATTAAAGACCTTTTACAAGTCGTTAGGATCTACTGGTAAATTCGGCTTACATGTGATCTACCAGGCAGATGTTAAATCTATTAAATTTCTACTTTTCGAGTTGGTTTACTGTACACTACCAACCCAGAATGATGTGTTTTTGTGGAAGAAGTTGGTGGGAATAACAGGCAAGTCAATTCTAAAGATTGGAATTTTATTTTATTATGTAAATTTAATTTATCATATAATTCATCATATTTTACAAGGTATGTAACATTTGCTGATAAGGAAGGCAATGTTAAATTAACATATTTTTGAACTGGAGTGTAGTATGGCATCCTCTCCATATAGTATAGTATATATATATATAGTATAGTATATAATAATACAAGAGTGAATGAAATATATGAAGGCTAGTATTATATTTACATTGAGCTCACTGGTCTGTAACATTCAGCACTGCAGGTGAGGAGAACACCCTTACATTGGACTTTTGAGTGACAGTCGACAACATGGGGCTGCATTCGGCCCAGAAGAAGCACTTTCCCCTGCGGGGGATCGACGGGGTGGTTCAGCTGTTCGACGCTGAGCTCCGGAAACCCGAGCCGGACCTGGCCCTCCTCTCCTTAGTCCTGGGATTTGTCGAGCACTTCCTGGCCGTGAACCGGGTCATCCCCATAAACGTTCCCGGGGTGCGGTTCGAACCGCTCGAGCCAGACTGTCCCAACTCCTGCTTTCCCACAGTGGAGCTGGGGATGATCTCCGCGCTGCACGAGCGCTTCACGGCTCAGATCCGCGGGGCGGTGGACCTGTCCCAGTACCGGCGGATCGCCGGAGGGTCCAGCAGGGAACTGGTGAAGAAAGTGTCGGACGTCATCTGGAACAGCCTGAGCCGCTCTTACTTCAAGGACCGGGCCCACATCCAGTCTCTCTTCAGCCTCATCACTGGTACGGCATTACACATACCAGTATGTAATATGACTGAGGACATCAAGTTGTTTGGTATGGTAGATAGTGGTTATTGTGATTATAGGGTTCAGTTTTTGGATTGAGTTTTCATGCTAAGAAATTGTAGAATTCAGTATTTTTTTCCCAAATATTTTATTCTTGTCAGGGTTTAAAATCATCTGAAGCAGAATTTAGACCATTATGGGATACTAACTTACCAACCATACTTAGATGTAGATAGTTAATTGTTGTTGTCAAATTTAACTCCTTATTTCTCATATTTGACCCAGGCACGAAGCTGGACAGCTCCGGCGTGGCGTTCGCGGTGGTGGCCGCCTGCCAGGTGCTGGGGCTGAAGGACGTCCACCTGGCTCTGTCCGAGGACCACGCCTGGGTGATCTTCGGCAAGAACGGCGAGGAGACGGCCGAGGTCACCTGGCACGGGAAAGGCAACGAGGACCGACGGGGACAGACGGTCACGGCGGGAGTCAGCGAGAGGGTGAGGCACGCCTCCGTCTCCCTGAAATAATAAAACGCTATGAAGTGCTTTCTCAACACTTGAAGAAATACTCAAACATTATACAAACTTCAGACTACAAAATGGCAACCAAACATACAAGAGGTTTGTCAGAACTGATACAAGTGCCAGATACTTTATTATGTAGATTGGCCGATATAAGCACTGATCTAACTATTACTCAATTTACAGTTATTCATGCAGCCTCATATTGGCCAGTTATAAAACAATTACTGGAATAAGTGCATCAGTTGCATTTATTTATTTAATCAAATTATGCTCTGACCATTGTACAATATTCCTCAGTCAAATAAAAGAAAAATCATGATAATGAAATAGAAAATAGGCTGCATAACATGGGCTAGAAGATATAACTTCTCTTTATTTTGCACTGATCAAACACATAAAAGAATATAGAATAGGTTAACAGATAAAGAAACAATATAAAAGAATCTTTGCGATTAATCAATTCAGCCATGTGTTTGAATAAAATATACTTATCCAGCAATTTGAATAAAATATACTTCAAGAGTAAAGATTAAAATCATTTACATTAGCCTCCACCCATGTTCGCCATCAGTCAAGAAAATATTCAAAAGTTTATAATATGCTTTAATTTCGCACAGAATTATGGGAAATTCAAATAAAGAAATTAGGGGGAGGATAATGGTGGAACTGAACTCTGGGGTGGGTGTTAACACATCCGGGTAGAGCAGGTGATTCCCCTGAGAGCGGAGGAGGGAGCATGAAAGCTCAAAAACGAGATTCAGCCGTGGTGCAACTGTCATATCGAGGCAGGAAGTGTATTCTTAGTCCCGCCCTCGTCAAGTTCCAACCCCGACACCTGTCACTCATCTTGAGCTGTCTGCCTTGAAACAGCATCCAGGCTGAGACTGAGCTATCTGCAATAAAACGGGGGGATTTAGGCATGAACACTGATCACCCGTTTACCCGCCCCGCCTGTGTTGGTGTTTCCCTCAGAGCTGGCTGTACCTGAAGGGCTCCTATATGAAATGTAACAGAAACATGGAGGTGGCCTTCATGGTCTGTGCCATCAACCCCTCACTGGACCTGCACACTGACAGCTCAGAGCTACTACAGCTGCAACAGGTGAACACTGACCGCTCATAGCATGTAGTAGAATGTGATATACATCTATTTTTTCTTCCCTCTTTGCAGAAGCAATGAATGAAGTAAATACGCTTTGTATTTTACACATTGTGTATATAACCTGTAAATTCACATTTATTGAAATGTATTGAAAATTTTCTGGTACAGGATATAAACCCTCCACACCAGACTCTACAACTCAAAAACAAACAACCATACAACAACAAAAAAATACCACAATATAGTTTTTTTTTTTTTAAATCACAATAATTTCACAGATAATCACAAATAATCACAAATCAGCTTTATAATTATACAACATATCCTTTGTTGACCAGAATTTATCCAATCTATTTTTAAAAGAATTAACATTATTATAAATATTCACATATTTCTCATGTTCCCATATTGGTTGTTATTTGTCACATATTGCATATATCTGTAGTTTTTCTCATTTTCATTTTTGGTGTATTTGCTTTATTTTTGCTTTATTTTCTTTTCTTGGTATATTTTACTGAATTTATTTTGCACACCCTCATAAAGTTGTAATCCACATTTTTTTTCATGCTTATCGCTCATGCTTTTCTACTTAATATGTTCTTGATACATTCAGGAGAATTCATTGCATTATATTTGATACTGCAAATTTGCTCTTTTCTTATTTATAATCTAATTTCCTCTGCTGTATCCTGATACTATTTTGCTGATGCAGCGATCCAGTTTTGCCCACAGACATCATCTTACACAAACACCAGGGCCGACCGCAATAATCAGTCACCAAGAAATAATGCATGGGATGAATGTTTGAATATTTGAATGATGGAACACTGTCAGCACTAGGACGTCTTTGTGGGATGTTTTTTTTTTTTCCTGATCTGTCTCTTCTCACTCTTGATCTCTTGATTTCTTCTTCTTTCTTTTGTTTTGTGCATGGTAAAACAGAAACTGCTCTGGTTGCTCTATGAACGAGGAGACCTGGACAGGTGAGAGTTTGGGAAGTTGGTAAGGAATGAGATGTGTGTGTGATAGAATGTGCTTTGTTTGCCTCTGCCCATAAGGTCGTCGTCGGACATTTGATTCTTTCTTAAATTAATTCAATACGGTCTCTTTGTGGTCCTAAGCCTCCTTCTGTATTGTGTTGCAGATATCCCATGGCCATGGGCACTCTGGCAGACCTCGAGGACCAGGATCCCATCCCAGGCAAGGAGAACCCCCTCAAAATCCACCTCAAAGTAAGTCTGTACAACAGTATTCCCCAAGTCATGCTGGTGAATATGGAATGGCTAGGAATTGGGTATGAATGCTTAGTTCAGTAAGTTTCTTCTCTCTGTTTTTTCTAAATTGTCAGATAGTGTTAATTTTTTATTCTGTGTCAATTCGGTCTTCCCCAGGCTGTGAGTTCTGCTCAGAAGCACTACAACAACGAGCACATCTACCCCTTCATGTACCTGGCCGGTTTCCACTACAGGCATCGGGACGTCCAGGAGGCACTCAGGGCCTGGGCAGAGGCAGCTCAGGTCATGCAGGAGTGAGTCAACACCGACTGCTTGTTCACACTGCGATCAACTTGGTTGGGATGCAGGGTTCCTACGCAGGTCTGGAAAAGTGTTAAAAATGAATTTGATCATTTCCAGGTCTTGAAAAAATGTCTGGAAAAGTATGGAAAATGTTGCGGTTCAGGTCCGATACACACATAATTCTAGCTTTTATGTTGTTGTAGAGCCACTTTGAGTCCACAGTTTTTGTTGATGTGAAGAATAATGTTCAGATAGAGGGACGCTCTTATCACCCAGCTGCTGTCAGCATGCATTATATCAAATACTGACCAAAATCAAATCCGGTCAAGAACACAGGGTCTGGGAAAAATATGGAATTTTAAAATGGAAACCGTGTAGGAACCCTGCCAATCATCTCACATATTCTGATATTTGTGGCTGTGAAGAACAATCTTCATCTATACAGTGATATGACCTAGTTAGCAGGGGCAAGATGTCTATCTGCGTAAATCATATTGAACACCAGACAAAATCTTCAAAACAAATCAAGGTCTGGAAAAAGTAGTTGATGTGCCGATGTATTCTGACCGTTTGTGGGCGGGGCCAGAGGCTCTGATTGCATCTATGGAGCGATCTTCAAAGTCAAGTCAACTGACAGTGAACGGCTCGAACCCCTGATGGTTTTCAGGCAGCAGTGTTGTTATATATTCTCTCAAATAACCCCCAGCTTCAGTTGTTATGTCACTACACTAACACAAGATGGCAGCGAATGCACATCTGACTCTGCTGACTGATCTTATCACTCGGAGCTGTCAAACGAGCAGCAAGGTGACAAAGTGCATTTTTATCAGGCTTCCTGTATTTACTTCCCTAAACTGTGACATGATGCTTGCATTTATCTCTGGTTGAGCCTGTGTAGAGTAACGGCTTTCTCTTCTGAAAGACCCACTGTCACATTCCCACCTCGGAGAAGTCCCAGTCCCAGTTTTTGCAGCGGAGGGTGTGGTTTGCCCTCGGCTCGGCCAGGAAGCGTCCTTCAGCTCTCCATCCTCGGCTTTTCCTCCTCTCTCTCTCTCTCTCTCTCTCTCTCTCTCTCTCTCTCTCTCCTCCCCTTTAAACACACTGTTCATGTTCTTCACGAGCCACACACAGACTAAAAATACCGGCGCTGACCGACCAGGCGGCAGGGAAAAGATCCAGGCGAAACCCTCGCATTCCCTCCCCGTCCATCGGCTTCCTTTTTCCTGTCCCCCACCATTGTTCCTCAGTTGCAGCTCGCCCTCTGCTCAGCATCGAGAAAAAAGGGGAAATGGCGTGCGGTGTGTGTGTGTGTGTGTGTGTGTGTGTGTGTGTGTGTATACATAACGGTGGATTCTGTTTAGAGTATATGCAGCAAAGTTCATTTCTCGGTATGTCTGGGCTGCTGTAACGGCGCGTAGGTCCCACATTTCCAAAACTCCTCTGTCCACCCATTGGCCGGGCCCTGACTTGCATAGAGTTGTTGTTGTTGATAGAAAGATGGACACCATTAATGGAGGCAATAGGGGATTAGCGCTGCAATGATTAATCGATTAATGGATTAGTTGTCAACTATTAAATTAATTGCCAACTATTTTGATAATCGATTAATCGGTTTGGGTAATTTGTTAAGAAAAATAAGTCAAAATTCTCTGATTCCAGCTTCTTAAATGTGAATATTTTCTGGTTTCTTTACTCCTCTATGACAGTAAACTGAATATCTTTGGGTTGTGGACAAAACAAGACATTTGAGGACGTCATCTTGGGCTTTGGGAAACACTGATCCACATTTTTCACCATTTTCTGACATTTTATAGACCAAACAACTAATCGATTAATCGAGAAAATAATCGACAGATTAATCGACAATGAAAATAATCGTTAGTTGCAGCCCTATAGGGGACCATTGGGATTGATAATGGAACAACCATATACTTTTATTTTTAGATAAATAATATGGATATTTTTCTGTATATTGGACTGAATATGTGTGTCTGTGTAAGGTGAACTTGTATATAGCTCATGTTTAGTTTTGTTTTGATATGTTTGTGTTATTTATGTTATTTTCAGTATTGTTATTATTATTTTCATTATCTCAATTGTAACCCCTTGTAAAGGAAACTGTCAACCTATGGTGAAATATTTTTGATGTAAAAGGGGATGTGAGCAATAACCAAATAACGGTGACCGTGCCAGGCTTTCTGTCCGGCATTTCTCTTAACCTGATGCTGTCTGCGTTTATGAAATGTCCGGTTGAGCAATTATTCACTAACTTGCTTCGTCACTGCCCCATGATGAATGACCCGCTCTTTTCTCCTCTTTTGCCCCCTCCAGCTATAACTATTTCCGCGAGGACGAGGAGATCTACAAGGAGTTTTTCGACATCGCCAACGACGTCATCCCCACCTTGCTGAAGGAGACGACCACTGCCGCCGAAAGTGCCGGGGAGGGGGGAGAGGGGGGGGAAGGAGCCGAGAAGGTAACGCACTTCTGACCCCACCCTCCCCTGTTGGCCTCTCCTGAAAAATCACATCGGTTGCAGTCAGTCTCGTTCACCTGTTTGATAGATTATATCGTCTCTCTCTGTCTCTCTACCCCCCCCCCTCTCTCTCTCTCTCTCTCTCTACCCCCCCTCTCTCTCTCTCTCTCTCTGTCTCTCTCTGTCTCCCTACCCCCCCTCTCTCTCTGTCTCTCTACCCCCCCCCTCTCTCTCTCTCTCTACCCCCCTCTCTCTCTCTCTCTCTGTCTCTCTCTGTCTCCCTACCCCCCCTCTCTCTCTGTCTCTCTACCCCCCCTTCTCTCTCTCTCTGTCTCTCTACCCCCCTCACTCTCTCTCTCGCTCTCTTTATCCTCTCTCTCTCTCGCTCTCTCTCTCTCTCCATCTCTCTCGCTCTCTCTCTACCCCCCCTCTCTCTACCCCCTCTCTCTCTCTCGCTCTCTCTGTCTCTCTACCCCCCCTCTCTCTCTCTCTCTCTATCTCTCTCTCTCTGTCTCTCTACCCCCCTCTCTCTGTCTGTCTCTCTACCCTCCCTCTCTCTTTCTCTGTCTCTCTCTCTCTCTCTCTCTCTCTGTCTCTCTACCCCTCTCTCTCTCTGTCTCTCTCTCTCTCTCTCTCTGTCTCTCTACCCTCCCTCTCTCTGTCTCTCTACCCCTCTCTCTCTCTCTCTGTCTCTCTACCCCCTCTCTCTCTCTCTCTCTCTCTCTCTCTCTCTCTCTCTCTCTCTCTCTCTACCCCCCTCTCCCTGTCTGTCTCTCTACCCTCCCTCTCTCTTTCTCTGTCTCTCTCTCTCTCTCTCTCTGTCTCTCTACCCCTCTCTCTCTCTGTCTCTCTCTCTCTCTCTGTCTCTCTCTCTCTCTCTCTGTCTCTCTACCCTCCCTCTCTCTCTCTCTGTCTCTCTCTCTCTCTGTCTCTCTACCCCCTCTCTCTCTCTCTCTCTCTCTCTGTCTCTCTGTCTCTCTACCCCTCTCTCTCTCTCTCCATCTCTCTCTCTCTGTCTCTCTACCCCCCCCCCCTCTCTCTCTCTCTCTACCCCCCCCCCCCCCCCCCCCCCCTCTCTCTCTCTCTCAGGACCAGCCCAAGCAGGCGGCGGTCTTCTCAGCCCTCCAGGACCCAGAATGCTTTGCCCACCTGCTGCGCTTCTACGACGGCATCTGCAAATGGGAGGAGGGCAGCCCCACGCCGGTCCTCCACGTCGGCTGGGCCACCTACCTGGTCCAGTCTCTCAGCCGCTTTGATGCCCAGGTGAGAAACCCAGAATAGCTCTGCCTTTGAACATCAAAAACCATTACATCAAAGGTATTCGAACAGAACAATAACAATTATAATGACCTTTATTTATCGAGTACAAACGGGGGCACACACAGGCTAATTGAAACAATAAAAACAAAATTTGGACTATTCAAATAAAAGCACTTGACTTTTTAAAGGAATTGACTGACACACCTATTCCAACTCAATATAATATTGAAAAATGAGGTCACGTTTTGATAGGTTTTTAATCCTGCCCCACGAAATCTGGTTGCTGGGATCAGGGACATTCATCAGACTGGCTTCTCTCAGCATAGAAATGATTTCAGACTCTCAGGGTTTAGTGACGTTTTTTTCACACCCCCAGGATGTCTAAAGTAGTCACTAACTACCTGTAATGTAGATTCACTGTGCTGGTTAGGCCATCTTAACAATAGTTTAAGATGTGACGAAACGATTGGGTAAGAGCAGTGCCAATGAGTGTGTTGTATTGTACACTATACCTATTAAATGAAGTGCTAAAGTGAAAATAGTTCCACGTAGGGCTGGGCAATAATTCAATATTATCGTTTATCGTCTTTCAGTGGAATCATATCGTGATGATATGAAGATATTTTGATATCGTGACACACATTTCTGCTGTCTGAATTGATGATGACAAGCAAATTTTACTTAAAAACTCTCATAAAATGAGGTATGGTAGGAATATTATTTGAATATTTCTGTTTTGTTTGACATCACACCTAACATTACCATTCGGTTCAATGAGATGAACATCAATTTGATTATTTAACGTGATTTTGCATACATGAACCATATCGTGATTATATATTGATATCGAGAAAAATCCTTGTGATTATCATGATATTGATTTCACCGTATAGTTCCACGCTCATTCTGCTCATCTCTTTATTCACGTCTGCTTCTAAAGGTGCGTCAGAAGGTGTCGATCATCACCAAGGAGCCGGAGTCCCAGGACGACGACGACCAGTCGAGCGACGACCCGCGGGAGGGCCGCCGCCGAGGCCCCAGGAGGGAGTCCAAGCTGGACGAGCAGAGCCCCCCCCACCCCTCCGCCCCGGCCCCCGCCCCCGCCCCCGTCCCGCCGGCCTCCGCCTCGCCCCCCACCCAGCCGCCGGCCCAGCAGCCTCAAAAGAAGGCGGGCGAGGTCGGGGGTCGCCGCCGCTCCTCCCAGGGCCCGCGGGCCGGAGACGCCGACGGGAAAGCCAAGTCGCCCAGCCCGGACCCGTCGGCCTCGCCCCCGTCCCAGCAGCAGGCGGCGCCCCCTCCGCCTTCCTCCTCCTCCGCCTCCTCCTCCTCCGGCCCGGTGGTGGTCTTTCAGAGCGAAAAGATGAAGGGCATGAAGGGGCTGCTGTGCGCGGCCAAGGTGAACTCCAGCGCCATCAAGCTGCAGCTCACCGCCCAGTCGCAGGTACAGATGAAGAGGCAGAAGAGCACGCCGGCGGGGGATTACTCCATGTCCTTCATGAAGCGGCAGCGCAAATCGCTCTAGCCCTCTTTTTTTTTTTTCTTTTTTTTTTTGTGATTGTCGTAGGAGGATTGTTTAAGACTTTGGTAGGACGTCGTTCCATCGTACTGTGAAAGGCAACGCAGACACACGGAAAAAAAAAACACACCCACCTCGCTTTTTGTTTTTGTTTGTGAACGTTTTTTTTTTTTTTGCCAGTGTTTTCATCCAGAAGTTCCTTTCAGTCATCAGCCTCATAAATTCCTCGCAATATATTTTCCTCGCACGGATGGATCTCGAGTCGAGTCGAACATCGCATATCAAGTTTGAACTGAAGTAATGGCCGTTTCATCTTCGTAATTCAATAATTACCGTGATATTATTCTCTGGGTACCTTTTTGCCTCATTCACGGTTGATTGTGAACATTCAGTCATGATTTAATTTGTGGTTTAAATGGACAGGCAATTGCACACCTAACTATTGAATTCTCATTGACATGTATGTGGATGTTTTGAAGTTCTGCAAGCCAAAGTAATGGGGATTATGAGCAACATGACACTTGGAATACATTGTTTACGTGTTAAGTGTGTAAATACCACATTGTACCATTCTGAACCATTCAATTTGTCCTCCACTCATCAGTTTGACTGAAGCCTTTGGAAGTGATTTATTTAGGATAGTTACCATGTAACATTGTCCACTTCTGCTCTATCGACAGCTTATCTCTCGCTAGCTATATGTTGCCTTACTTTGCCTTTGTTATTTTCTAATGTAGGTGGCCTTTAGTTTGGAGAATAGCTGAGGTAGGCCTATTTCTAATGATTAGAGAAGACCAGAAAGACCATGCACTGTTGAAAGGGAACCACTTTAGGTGGCCCTGCTGCGTTGTATTTGCTTGATAACTTGTGTTTTTGTTTGTTTGTTTTTTTTGTATCTGCAAGTAATAAAGATCTGACGAAAATGTAATGTGATGGGAGTCTACTTTTGTATGGCACACACAGGGGGGGCAGTAAGGCTCTGGGTTCACAGGTGTTTGAACTGAAGTGGAGGCTTTACACTGCAAAAAATGTCCCAGCAAATAGTGGAATTTTACTATTGGCTTGAAATGATCTCAGAGAAAGTATAGGAATGCAATCCTGGTTTTCACTTTCACCTCTACTATCTCCACATGTACAGTATAGACAGCCTATATGGTTCAATACTAAATCAACAACTAAAAAAGCCCATATGGATCACTGGGACTAAATCTGATCAAATGGGAGTCTGTGGCTCAAATGTGTGTCTATCTAGTTGTGTGACATTAAAGTATTTGAGAACCACCTTAACTATTGAGTTTTTCAAATTGAAACTTTTCTTAAAACAAGTACAAAAAACGACAAGTACAAACCAAAGATAGTGAGATAATTCCACTTTTTCCCCCCAATGCAAATCAACTCGATCAAAAAAAATTTCTTGCATTATTTTCTCAACACTCGTCTCTGCCTGGCTTCAACATATTGAGAAACCCAGTGACATCATCCCACTTAACCGGCAGAACATTTCCGACTTGTTGAGATATGGATTTTTATTTTATTTTTTTTTTTACAGTGTGGCTTGTCATTGCTCATGCGCAACGTCATCGTCCAGCAGCACTTGGCTCTATTTGGATACAGACAGACAGACAGACAGTAGTGTGTCAGTGGCGCGGAGTTGCTCCTCTATCTACCATGCGTGTCAGTGAAGAACAGAGGAACCCTGCGTGTCTGGCAACCGGATCGATACACCGACAATTAGTCAGCTCCAATTAGTTCCGATCATTCAGTCAGTCAGGTAATCAGAGTCTGCTGCTGCTGCTGCTGCTGCTGCTTTCCCCTCCGACAACAACACTGGGGATGTGTGACTAGAGAAGCTGGCGCGGCTCCCCCCCCGTTAGCACCCATAGGTGTCTCCAAGCATGGATACGATCGGGGTGTCGTTCCTGGACCCCTTGAATGACTACGAATTAATTCACCGTGTCGGGTGCGGCACGTACGGAGACGTGTTCAAGGTGAGTGTGAACATTTCCCCTTTTTTTCTGTGATCTGCTGCGCTCCACACTGTGGTGGAGACATCATAACATTTAGGTCTTTTTTTCCTCTTCATATACTTTCTGTCATCAAGGTGAAGCTGTATTTTTTGAAGCAATAGGTCTATATGAATGAGTTTTTAATCATCCAGTGTTATTTATAAGGCGTGATATTGAGATATTTGTCAAGACTCAAAGCATTAGGCTTTGTCTCTAGAGGCTTTTTATTGTATTTCCTCAAGTAGATCACACAGATGAATATCAAAGGAGATGCAAAGCAAAAAATGGTCCAATGCTGTCTAAAATCCTCTTATAGAAAAGCCTACAAGTGTAATAAAGCCTTCTAATGTTTAGATACAGCCTTGGGTCCAAGCCCTTTCACCCTATAGCCATTTAAAGTAGCCCAGTTTCCCTTATTAACAGGCAGGTATTATACAAGGCATCACACACTATTATATCAGTGGTTTTCACACGTTCATGTTCATGTGTTCATCTCCGCCGCTGTGTGTTCAGGATGCAAACATCCTGTGCTGTTCACCCGCCCCGGTGCCTCACGCATCCTGCAGCAGCAACACCAAGAAATTGGTTGGTGCCTCTCTTTATGCCCCCCAAACACACAGCCCACAGCAGGATGTTTAAAGTAAATCTGCAACTTCCAACAGTGGCTGGACACGCTGTTTGATTGACAGGTGAAGTGCAGTGCAGAAACACCACAGCAAGGAGCGCTGAGCACCAAAGATGGAGACGAAAATGCAACAAAGACCTCACAGATGACCACTTTAACCAGAGGATCCTCTTTCAAATTGACATGAGCAATATCTAGCTCATGGCTCACTGTGGTGTTTGTGTTCTGCACTGTCCTTGCACCGCCGCTGCTGCATTTTGACATATTGTGTGCCTGCTGTGAAGGGGGGAAACGGCCCTGTTCAGCAGACAATAGCCCATTATCGCCTCCCACTTACCTCTGCTGCTGGACTTGGTGGAGCTGCTACAGTAGGAGTCAAGGGTGAAGCCGCTGGACATGTGACGGCGTGTGGGCTTCCAGTGGAGACTCGTTAGACCACTATTGTTCTGCTGACGGCTCAGGGTTCAAGTGTGTGACCCTGTGGTTGCTCTGTTGATAGTGATCCGTGGCTATTAGCAGGAAAAGCCAGTGAAGAGGGGCTAGTGTTTCTATCCTCAAGTGGCCATGATGGTCCTAGACATCAGGTCGGTGATGTAAAGTAAACCAAGCCTTCTCCGGCTCCCTGAACTGTCCAGTTGGATCGGTTCACTCTTTTAAATCACCTCTGAAAACCACGTTTTTATAAACTGGCATTCTGCAACAATTCTTGGGCTGTGTTTTTATTTATCATTGGCTAATTTTGTGTAATCTCCTGTTTTTATGTAATGTACGATTCGATACGATACAATAAGCTACGATAAGATTAGATTCGATACGATATGTTACGATACAATATGCTATGATAAGATACGATTCGATAAAATACACGATGCGAAACGATAGAACTTTATTGTCAGATTTCTCTGAAATTTGTTGTCTTCTGTTTTCGCTTGCTGTTTTTTTTCGTATGCCCTGTTAAAGTTTTGTTTTTGAAAAGCTGCTATGCAATTAAACTGTATTATAATTTTTGTGTGTGTAATAATAATAACGTTAGGGAGAAGAATGATAATAATAACCTCCAGCTGGTAGTTATCATAGGGCAAGCAACCACCAACATAAATTAAAGTCAGTAATATTTTCAGAAAATCATTCATTTACGCTCTTTTCCCCTTAAAAGAACTTATCCTCATGTAACTTGCATCAGTCTGATACGACATACTATGATGTATACTACTAATTTGCTTCATAAAAGCCTTAAAATGTGGGTAAACATCCCTACATCCCTGCATCAGCAGAAGGAATGGTTGTACTATGTGAGTGAAGTGTAGTGTAGTGAAGTGCAGTGATGTGTGTTTGATCTAGTGTGCTGTGAACGCAGTGAAACCAGGCCATGGACAGGATGAGGTGTGTGTGTGTGTGCTTTCAAAAGTCCAGGCTAAGCTTGTGTTAACGCCGCTGAGGACTTGACTCAGAAACCTGTGAGACTCTCAGCATGAAGTCTGAGGTTTCGTCTCAGTCTTCACTTCCTTGTACGTCTTTCTTCACTTCCCTCTCACCTGACTTACTCATAACACTGAGTAGTAGTGGTTTGGGGGGGGGCCTTACACTGAGGTAAAGCTGGTCAAATGTGTTATCGAGACACGAGAATCCGCACTACGGTTGCTCTTTTCACTGATTTAAAGGAAAACTCCGCTCTCAGATACTCTTACGCTGTTATAAACCATCAGTCTGTGATGTTCAAGGGGGGCCTGAACTCGTTGCTTTCAGCTGTGGGTTTTGCATGTAGGCGGAGAGAGCGGTAACGATTGCAGGGAGAGTGAGTTTTTCCAGTCATGAAAAAAAGCGAGACGTGCGCCTCTTTACTCAAAGCACAACATGTCTTGTGGCTGCATTGCATTCTGACGCCAAAACCTGACACTTAAAGGAATAGTTCACCCAAAAATGAAAATCCTGTCATCATCTACTCACCCTCATGCCAAATGAAACACAGGTGAAATTTGTTAGTCCATTTAACACACAGGGAGGCTGCAGCACAACTTGGTAGCAGCCTTCTCCAAAACAACTGAAGTCAATGGGGACCTGTTCTTTAGAGCTCCAAAACAAAAACAGCCAAACAATCACACTGTGAATAGAAAGACCTATACACCATTATTTGTTGCAAATCAATCAGCTGTAGTTAAGATTTGCACTAAATGATGGTGTAAATATACTGTAGGTCTTTTTGGAACTCTGAAGAACTGGTCCCCACTGACTTCAGTTGTTTTGGAGAAGGCTGCTATGGAGTTGTGCTGCAGCCTCCCTGTGTGTTATATGGACAAACTTCACCTGTGTTTCAACTGGCAGGGGGGGGGAGGAGATGATGACAGAATTTTCATTTTTGGGTGAACTATTCCTTTGACACACCTTCAACCAGAAAGGAGGAACTGATCAGTGAAATGAGCTGCTGTAGTGTTCGGTTTGGAAAGAAATGGCTGCAAACTCTTGGCCCTCGACGGCACATGGTGGAGAATCACTAATGTAAGGTAAAAACTTAAAGCCAGGTCCACACTACATGACTGTCACCAACCTAAGACATCCGCACCACTCACATTACCTTGTTTCCTATAGATTCTTGTCTTGCTGATGCAGAGGTAGCACTCTAGACAAAGTGGGTCACGCATTAAAAGAGTCTTCATTTGGATTTTGGTCATGAGGGATCTCGATGCCTTGCTGTCTCGCCAAAACAAACACGGAACATGACGAGCTAAAATGGAGCTTGAGGAGGAAGAACAGCCCACAGCACTCATTGTGTACTTTGTGCCAAAATCGAAAAAAAAAAATAAAAAAAGAACAAGGCTAGACGCTGAATTTGGAAGAGAGAATGTTTGGGGAGTTGTGGGCAGCATGGGTTGTTCTGCAGAGAGAGTTGGAGGTGAATTTTAGCTAGTAATATAATAGCAAAATAGCTAGCTAGGCTGTGTATTGTTTGTTGTTCATACTTCTGTTGACCCGCTCAATCGTCACGAGCTTCAGTGACAGCAGCACAAAGACTGACATGGGGAACCCTAACCCTAACCCTAACCCATGGGGACTTTGTCTCAGGTCTTAAAAACCGGTCTGGGACGGCTAAGCTGGGCCAAAAGTTGTGTAGTGTGCGTCCGGCTTAGGGAAAGAGAGAAAGACTACAATTTCTCCTGTCGTCTCGTCTCGTCAACCTTCTGTTCTTTCTGCCGCCGCTATAGTTAGCTATCGCTGCAGCTGAACATCACTTTTGGCTCGCAGCCCAAGCATGCCTCATGATTTCATCTGCATCAAATAGAAAACGTGGCGGTTTCATTGTGAAGAAATTACACTCCGAGGCCCGAGACTCCATCAGATCTCTGACTCGGAGGCCGTTTGGGGCGCATGATCAAAGTGTGGTGAAGCTTCCCCTCCCAACTCGCCCATTGTATGTAACCCTGAGTGCCTGTTGTTTCAGGCTTTTTCAGGCGTAAAAGCCATCTCAGAGACGTTACTGTCACTTTAGTCACAGGAAGTCCTGTGGTATAACAGGAAAGAAAACAGGAAGTTGACGCAGCCAAGCCACAGGTTTTGTCTAGGCCGACCTGCGTATCCCATTGGCTGCTGCCATGCTTGTTGTGGATGCCAAGAGTGAAAAAGTAACCCGTCTGACGTCATTTCAGTGGGTGAATGGGCATGATTGATGTTCCCAGGAAAAATTGGGGGAAGTTAAAAACATGGCGTAGACGCTTTGTCACGGCATCCACCACCATCTCTCCTCTGCTCTTGTGAAATAACTTGAGCCACAGGTTTTTCCTGACCAAGTGACCTGGCTGTGATGGTTGCAAGTGTCTTGCCAACAACCAAGGAAGAGAGCAACAAATAACATTTACTTTTAGCTTTTTTGAGTAGCTTTAAGTAAGCTTTTAGTTATGTTTTCACTGGAGTATTGTAGCTACTTTGTTCTCAGCATATTTTGTAGGCTCTCCATAAGCATAGCATCAGAAACTAATCATAAATTACATATGCATGAAACTTCCACAAGCATGTGGAGGAAATGTTAAGTTAACTAACTAACATTAAATGTTCAAATTTATCTATGATAGTAGCTTAGTTCAGGGGTCCTCAACGTGGGGTCCGGGGACCACCAGGGGTCCTTCAGAGGGTTCCAGGGGGTCCGCAGCAAATTTATGATTTTTTAAACTTCACCATTATTTCATTTACAATATGTTAAGGCACTTAGATAATGTAGAAGAATGACTGTTTTGATCATAGTTTCACTGTTATCTCTCTACCTACAATACAGATAGTCATGGAGTTCTGGACAAAATCATATCTAACAATAAAAATATTCTCAGATTTGAGTTTGAGAGACAAAATCTCATCAAATGGGGGTCCGTGGCTCTGATGTGGACTAAATTAGAGTTCTTGATATGAAAAAGGTTGAGAATCACAGGCTTAGTTAACATCCATCCAGCTACAGTGTTATTGTTTTGTGTTAGCCTGGTTGCTGGCTAGCTAGTGTGCTACAGTTAGGGTTAGCTAGTTGGATAGCTACAAGAAACAAATCATTGTAACGTTATTGAATACTTGGGATGGATATTTTCATTTAAAAAAGATCACAACTCAACTTCAGAATCTAATTGAAAGAACGCTCAACACAGTCTAAAATGTGTTAGGCATTTCTCTGGCCTACAAAAAAAGTAAACTGACTTTTCTTTGTTAAAAGA